>NC_134489.1:87595284-87831065 GCF_040206685.1 Ascaphus truei | reverse complement strand
CATTGCACAGGAAAAAGCCTTAGCCGCTGAGACAGCATACCGAGGAATTTGCATCACAGCAACCAATGTATACACTCTAAGTACCAATCGGGAAGATGATGGACTCCTACATGATCATCAATAAAAATGCAACATCTACAGCAACATTGTCACTGAAAATGTTTAACTGTCCCAAATTCTGCTCAGGCTCCAGAAGCAATAATGTTAAGAAGTTATTGACATCTAACTTTCTGCTCATCCATTACAATGAAGAAAAACCACTGATACTTACCTGCGATGAATCGCCCTATGGCGCTGGAGCTGTGCTCCGTCGTGTTTTGCCAGATACGAAGGAATCATTTGTCATATATTATTCATGAATCGTGACATCCACAGAGCGGAACTAGTCACTGATTGATAAAGAAGTTCTCTTTGTAATAATTGGAGTAAACACCATTCACAATTACATAGAATAGGGTGTCTGAAATTAATTTTGCCAACTAGCCACCTTTAGGCATACTCTACAAAGACAAACCAGCATCTCCAGTTATGCCACATCAGATCCAACAATACTTATATATACATACTTGTCTACAAGCCACAGATGTCTATTGAAAGTGCGATAACCGGAGTGGCCTGCCTTTACAGATACCAGACTGTACCATTCCATTCTGTTTGGTTGTTGGAATCCCTTCCTCACCGACCTCTTCTAGATGACCAGGTTGCAAAAAATGACTGCCAAGAACCCTACAATGACTCATGTACTGAACTGAAGAAGAGGGGATGTTCTGCTGGAAGTTTTTTTGAGGAGGTCAGGCCATATGCAAACCCTCAACATAAAGTGTCTGCTCATAAGGGATGTCTGCTACGGGGAAACTGAGCTGTCCCTCCTGTAAAAGGACATCAACTCACCCTAGCTCTGTAATATGCAGCTCATCCAGAAATTGTGTGAATAAAAGCACTAACTAGCCTAAAATGATGTTTGGCGGCCAAGAATTGATGCAGATATAGAAAAAGTTATAAATCAGTTCAGTGCATGCCAAGCTACTCTATACAACCCACCAAAAACGCCAATGTTTCCACGGGAAGCTACTAAGGAGTATTAGTATAAACTTCACATTTTGCTGGTCTATTTTTTTTAATTTTATTTTCCCCTAACAGTTTTTTTTTCAAGAAATGTCATACATTACATTTTTACAATACATTAAAAAAATGTATACATAGACAATCTTAATAGATCTTATATTAATAAATCATACATACATGACCTTACATTACAATACAAATCAAAGCAACTAAAAATAGACATACAGTACAGGTAAATGCATTGCAATATTCTTTCTTTCGAGTTTGACAGTATATAACTCTCAGTAATTTTTATTTTGTATCATATATATATATATATATATATATATATATATATATATATATATATATACTGTATATATACAGTTAGGTCCGGAAATAATTGGACACTGATACAAGTTTTGTTATCCTGGCCGTGTACCAAAATAAATTCAAGTTACAGTTAAATAATGAACATGGGCTTAAAGTGCAGTCTATCAGCTTTAATTTGAGGGTATTCACTTTCAAATTGGAGCAAGAGTTTAGGAATTACATCTCTTTAATATGTTGCCCCCTCTTTTTCAAGGGATCAAAAGTAATTGGACAATTGACTCAAAAGCTGTTTCATGGACAGGTGTGGGCTATTCCCTCATTATTTCATCATCAATTAAGCAGGTAAAAGGTCTGCAGTTGATTCCAGGTGTGGCATTTGCATTTGGAAGCTGTTGCTGTGAACCCACAACATGCGGTCAAAAGAGCTCTCAATGCAAGTGAAACAGAGCATCCTTAGGCTACAAAAAAAAGAAAATCCATCAGAGAGATAGCAGGAACATTAAGAGTGGCCAAATAAACAGTTTGGTACATTCTGAGAAAAAAAGAACGCACTGGTGAGCTTTGCAACACAAAAAGGCCTGGACGTGCACGGAAGACAACAGTGGTGGATGATCGTAGGATTCTTTCCATGGTAAAGAAGAACCCCTTCACAACATCCAGCCAAGTGAAGAATACTCTCCAGGAGGTAGGCATATCATTATCTAAGTCTACCAAAAAGAGAAGACTTCACGAGAGCAAAATCAGAGGGTTCACCACAAGGTGCAAACCATTTATAAGCCTCAAGAATAGAAAGGTCAGATTAGACTTTGACAAACAATAACTAAAAAAGCCAGCCCAGTTCCGGAACATCATTCTTTGGACAGATGAAACTAAGATCAATCTGAACCAGAATGATGGGAAGACAAAAGTATGGAGAAGGCTTGGAAAGGCTCATGATCCGAAGCATACCACATCATCTGTAAAACATGGTGGAGGCAGTGTGATGGCGTGGGCATACATGGCTTACAATGGCACTGGGTCACTAGTGTTTATTGATGATGTGACAGAAGACAGAAGGAGACGGATGAATTCTGACGTGTATAGGGATATATTGTCTGCTCAGATTCAGCCAAATTCAGCGAAGTTGATTGGGCAGTGCTTCACTTTACAGATGGACAATGACCCAAAACATTCTGCGAAAGCAACCCAGGAGTTTTTTAAGGCAAAGAAGTGGAATATTCTGCAATGGCCAAGTCAATCACCTGATCTCAACCTGATCGAGCATGCATTTCACTTGCTGAAGACAAAACTTAAGGCAGAAAGACCCACGAACAAACAACAACTGAAGACAGCTGCAGTAAAGGGCCTGGCAAAGAATGACAAAGGAGGAAACCCAGCGTTTGGTGATGTCCATGTGTCCCAGACTTCAAGCAGTCATTGCCTGCAAAGGATTCTCGACAAAGTATTAAAAATGAACATTTTATTTATGATTGTGTTAATTTGTCCAATTACATTTGAGCCCCTGAAATAAGGGGACTGTGTATGAAAATGGTTGCAATTCCTAAACGTTTCATACGATATTTTTGTTCAACCCCTTGAATTGAAGCTGAAAGTCTGCACTTGTATTGCATCTCGATTGTTTCATTTCAAATCCATTGTGGTGGCGTACAGAGCCCAAATTATGAAAATTGTGTCAGTGTCCAATTATTTCCGGACCTAACTGTATATACACATACACATCAGTTTGCTTTCTCTTTTTGTTATTTTCTTAAGCTCTTCAGGATGACTCATTCTGTGCCTTCTCAAAAATTTTATTATTTTTTCCTTTTGTGCCGGAGGTAAGTAATCCAAGTAGGTTTCCCATTTCCTGAAGAATTTCTTTGAGCCCTTTTCTATATTTGAATATGTGTCTCTTATATCAAAATACATTAACGTCAATAGTTCTCTTTGTATGTCTGATATTTTCGGTACCCTTTTTTTTTTTTAAACCAATGGGTTTTACTAAATGACCCTTACTCATGAGAATATTAATGTAACCCTCTTTCCTCCTGCCTAGGGAAACCGTGGGCGATTACTCATGCTGCTAGTACCTGTACGCTCACAGGAGGCCTGAGCCTCCGCTTATGGGAGCCTGGGGTGAGCTATCTCTCTTTTTAGTGCCGCGCCTCCACCTATGAGGGATCCCTGCGTTGGTGAGATGACTCCTCATAGGACCCAATAAACACTATACAACTGAATGTAATATAACTTCTTTACTGTGCACAATATAACCATAAACACACACCAATATAATACACCAATACAATCACATACCTGGGCCTTTTCCACCCAAGAAGTTGCCATAGCTTTTGTTAAATGAACTCTAATCATCTGCAGTGGAACTTTGCCTACAGAACGATAAGCTTTGCTGATAGCTGCTGTGATCCACCTTGAAATGGATGTATCAGAGGCCGCTTGCCCTTTCATAGAGACCTGTGTAACCCATGTTCCCCCACCCTAAGGGAGATTTCCTGCGGTTACCTGGTGATGGTGCTACTGTACCTGTTTGGTTCACTGGAAGGCTCTGAGCATACGCCGGTGTTGTTTGGGGATTAACAGGACAGGCTTTCAGTGCTGGCTTGTTTTTCTCTCTGATGGTACAGCACCTCCATTCCCTCAGGGCCTATCATGGATAGTTGCAGTCCCCTGTGGAAAACACTCTCACTCCCTCCCTGAAGAACTGCAGCCTCAGGCAGGAGTATAAAATAGTAACTGGGGTCTTTATTCCTTCAGTATACAGCAACACAATCCACTACAGCATACATCTTCCTCAGCAAGAGAGACTCACTCCCACTGGACCCTACATAAGCAGAAGATCACGTCGCAGCTTGCTGCTCTCTTTGTCCCTGGACTCAACCCCCAGGGCTTGAGGCCCCAAAGGTCTATCGTTGACTCCTATACTCCCTGGTGGAGTATGGGGTAGAAGATACCACTCCCCTGAGTGAGGGGAGGGAAGGTGAACCAGAGCCCTAGCGCCACACTTCCAACTCTCAGAGAACAGAACTAAATTTAGGCTGCAGCCCCTTTTGTAACAAGGGCAGGAGTCTAGGTCTGAGTCCCTGATAGGGCAGTACCCAGACCTTAGGACCACCCCCACTGTCACTCAAGGGAGTTGTTTACTGCATCAGCAAGGCGCATGGATTTAACCCTAACACTGCCTGCAATAGTACCAAGGCTTACGTGTTAGGTAGGGCAGATTAGTAGCCCAAAGGGCTACACCTGGAAATGAAGAAACAGTCTTGAAGTTTTTCTGAACTCGGCTGTCTTCTGGATATATATATTGTCAATGCTCCAACTACATCCAGGTTATGTAATCGTTTCATCTTTTTGTTAGAAGGGAGAGGGTAAAAGGACAAGAATAACTGACCAGGGAAGAGGCCACAGTTCCTTTATTCCTGTGTCAGAACCCTTGTCCTACCAAAGCTAGTAGAAGGAGTTATATCTTAGCTTTTATGGCTGCCATAGAGGATAATGAAGAAATCTTAATTTTGATACAAACTTGAGTCATAGGAAATAAAGGTTAATAAGGCATGGTGTAGTTCTTAACTATTATATTTACCAAAGTCAGAATGGGTGACCCAATTAAAGTCTTTAACCAAGATCAGGTTCAGGATTTTTGTGAAAGTGATGTTTGTGGAAAGGGGAGAGATGTGTCTTTAAAGGGCTGACTTTATACCAGGGATTACCAATATCCACATGACTTACTTGAAGAGCTTATTGAACTGACATTAATATTGTTCTCTCTTTCATTAGGCTCTGTAAATATACTTTAATAGAGATATGAAAGATAAAGGATTATTCATGCTTTATTTCTTATATAATGATGTGAGGGTTAGCATACTGGTATAAAGCCCATATCAACATAGAATTACCATATTAGTAATATGTGAAGGCCTAGTGAATCAATGTCCAGAACAGCTTGCAATTAAACACTGAAGCTTCAGTGACGCATTCCCTGTGTCTCCTGCTTACTGTCAAGTGTCTCAATATCTTCTCCCATGCTAAAAACTTAGCCTGCAGTTATAGTAATTATTTCAATGGCACAAAGTAATTGGGAGATTGATAAATATGACAAACAATCCACACACAAAAAAAACAACCTTTTTGGGAAAACGTTGTACTCCCTTGTATTTGCCCAACTGGATCATTGTACCCCTGAGCAACATTAGCATTTCTGAACAGAAAAAATATTTGTTTGGAGTTGCCCATCCATGGGATGTTAAACTGATCTCATCATCTGTTCGAGTATTTGATGGGTTCTTAAATTATGTCTATTAAATAGCACTGCACCACTATCATTTTTTGCTCTCAAGGACAGGAGGGAGGGTTGGTAATAGATATCATTCCCCCCCCTAACAAAAAGTGCATTTGTGGTGCACTCCTAGGTAACTTATAACATAACTTTTATAAATAATATTTCAAATATGATGGCAAGAGTAAATTAATTAATTAAAGATAAAAATAATATAAATCGACACAGTGTAGCACTCGTGCAGTGCACTGAATTAACAGTGTCACAATTAATTTCAAACATCAGGATAGGTGTTGAGATCAGATGGTGCCTGATGTAGGCTGGACTGGCTAATAAATGTATTAAGATTAATATGCCAGTGGGGAAAATGCCCAAATGCCAAGGATGACATCAGCTCTATTGCCCATCTCTAAGCTTTCGTTTGGCTTCTCCATGTCATCTTTTGAAAGTGTATAATCTAAAAAATTATCTTTATCAGACATGGGTTGGTGTCTATGTGCTTTATGTTTGCAGGTCGTATCAATTAAATCCTGTTCAGAGTTGTCAGCTTCCGAAGAGGAATAGACTCTGAATGTCTTGAACAAATCTTATCAACGAGCGCTGCTTAGAAATAAAGATGCTCTATCGACAACGCCAGACAGAGCCTCAACAAATAAGATGTATTGGCACATACAGTACAACCATCGTTGGCAACAGGTTAAATCAATTTTAAAATATTGGTATATTTTAAAATCTGATGACGACCTGACAAAAGTTCTTGAAGACATCCCTAGAATAACAAGTAGAAGGTCACAGAACCTACGTGATATTCTAGTCCATAGCCATTTTGCTCAGAAACCCAATAAATCATGGTTGACATTGTGATATCTATCACCAACATTCCCTCCAGTCCTTGCATTTACCTATACTGCGTAGGTAGCACCCATACACCGCACTTGGTGTTAATTAGACAACCATATTAATTATTCCTAACTCTGTTGAGCCGTGTTACATCTTTCTTTTGCTGTTTTAAAAAATAATAATTATAATGCATCTTAAAGCAAAGATCGAACTTGCATTTTGTTTAAAATTCCAAACCATTTGCTGTTTGAACAGCATGCTACATAATATATCTTTCTAGCTCTCTCATTAACATATTTTGTACGTGTAATATTATGTTCATTAGGAAGTAGGAAAGCAGTAATCAGTGCTACTCATTATTTTACAGGGTGAACTAGGAGGGTGTTCCTGGAGCTGTTCTGCACTTCTTACAGCTTCGGGGGCCTCTATAGTCCCTTATATCGATTTTTAAAATCCATGTTCATGAATCCTTGTCTGGAAGAAATAATCAGCCTTTTGTTGGCAAAAAGAAAGTCACCCATGGGGAGATAATACAGGGGCTTTCTATTAGATAACCATAGTGAACGCTTAGGTACAAAAGGGGTTCAGTAACCAGGGGTTCCTCCGAGATGTAAGTGCCGTTAAGGAAACCACCACTTCCTATAATGTTCAAAACATTTATTTTTGTCGCTGGGAGAAATCGACCTTGTTGCATTTAAATGTCACAAAAGTTGGAAAGAGGAAGCACACAAACCCATGATTAAACAGTGAAGTTTTATTTCTAATTGAATATGCTTTGGCAGATTAGTGAGGCCTCATGCCCTCGGTCTCACAGTTCCTCTAGCTATTAAAGACTGAATAATAAAGGCTGATTTGCTAAAGTTCTGCCTTTATATTTCTTACAATGCTGAATAAATATTTACACCATTGCTACAGGAATCTTAAAGGCTTAGGTCATCCCTCAACTTTACTTTTCATTATTTCCGTCTGGTTGGATACCAATCTACAATCACACATTTAAAGAGACTATTAGATTAGGATAATGTAATTTTAATTACGAAGCATCATACTAGTCGGCTTTTAAATGAATTATATATATATATAAATATATATATATATATATATATATATATATATATAAAAAGAAATTACAGCGCCCGTGACGGCATACACCTAAATTACTGCAACTCTGAACCTGATTGACAAAACACCACACCCTGCACAGATGCCTATAAACCAATCATATATAGTTATATAAAAAATGTGGTATAAACCAGGATGATGGAGATATTTATAATATGTGTATAATGGAATAGTGAAAAAATGTGCAAATAAAAATACAAAAAATAAATGACATAAAAATAGTAAAAGTTAAAAAAATCTAAATCGTGAAAAATAAAATGTTCAAAAAACAATAGTCCAAATGAACAAAAAATAAATTGTCCTATAACTGTATAAAAAACCTTACAGGAAAATTGTGGTCCAGGCAGCTTCTTTCTTGGGGTCAACAACCTCCCAAACGATACCTTTTAGAAAAAAAGAGAAAAAAAAAGCGCCCGATCCATGTGTAAAATCCAATAATAAAGGTTTAATTTACCACGAACTAAGATAAATGCACACTCACACTTTGCCAGTGTATTAAAAGCGTTGTATGGGACAAGCCCATGCACCAAACAAATATCAGACTGTAGCAGGTTCCTTCCGTTCCATCTAGCTGTGCGAACCGCAAGGCTTCACTGCTGCTGGTGTCACCGTCTCAGCGTCTCTCCGGCAACCCGAATGAGCTGCCTGCAGTTCCTATTCAGCACAGCTCGTCTTGGATAAGATGACAGGGAACTTCTGTGCTGGTGTCTGTGTTAGGCGTCTAGACTGCTCCACCACCGTAGTTCATTAACCACGTGACCCTACGCGTTTCTTCACGTACACAATATTACAATCACGTTCGTGGTCAGGAGTGGTGCACAACCTATTAGGATTGACTCAAACTATCACACTCTGGGCACCTGGTTGGATCACATATCAGCCTGTGCAAGGTATTCTGGTTTTAGTGCACCTACCAGTACTTATTATACGGTGGCACTATGTTTAAGGCTCTTACTATACTTCCCTCACACTACCATTCCCTAGGAGATGCATTTATACAAGTGTCACTAGGGCCAGTGAATCTACATAACACTGGACATTAACACTGACCATATACTATTCTCTCTAGGGTTTACTATACCTTTAGAGTTACTTAAGCGCTTGCAATTTATTTAATTCTTGTTTTAAAACCCATTGTTTTAATTAGTTCCTAATAAATCATGTTTTAAAACTGTCATCATCTCACTAAGTGAGAGAGTGCTATATAGGGGTTCTTTTCATCTCTGGTCTTATAATCCCAAGATATTAAAGCTGCAGACCAAGCAATATCATACATGTGTGTTTTTTTAAATAAACTCAATTACATTTTTAATGTATTACAATGTAACAAGCATTTTTTGTTTCTATAGCAACATTTACAGTCACATCTCCTTCCTCTTCTTAAACAGGCTCAGGCACACACCGCTTTGAGCCCTGTATGTAGTGACTGACTGCCTGGTCACATGCTCTTCCCCACAGAACTTTGCATCTTTGGTCCTCTTCTGCTGCACGGACAGCCATTTAGTGAACCACGAGCCAAATCTTCGCCGATCGATCACAGGAGAACGGATCGATCGGCAACTTATCTAATTACTTATCATTGTGTGAATTATATTGATGCACATATTAAAGGGGGAAAAAAACGGCAGCTTGGACTGATGCTTTAATAACAGTGTTACAATAAAATATTAAAACATTTTAATCCAAGTATACTCATGATATGGCCAGCAGAGCAGGCAGAGATATACATAGGAAGAGGGGGAGAAGGAGAAGCAGGGGAGGCTGATTCATTGAGGAAAGCATGTTCCAGTAGATGAATGGCAACAAAGTATAAACCGTTCCTGTTATAGCTTACCAGGCATGTCCCAGGAGACAATATGCGTACAGCCTGTGATCATAGATTTTCAAAAGTCCATGCGTATGTGGAGACTGCTGTCAATGTTTGTACATCTTGTACATTCTTTCAGGGCATCTGGCACAAACTCCAAAGATTAAAGTTATGTGTGAGTGTCCTGCAGGAATAATAGTTATATCCAGCAGGTCCTGATGCAGAATTTTACCTGAGCCGAGTTTCACTGTGCAACCGTTTGGCTCCCGAGGACGAGAGGGGTCTGACAGAAAGCTGAAGCAGCTCACTCCTGTTTGCAATCACTGGAGAGTGCTTCCGTGAGGTTACTGGTGCCAATGTGACCACTGTGTGACGGGATGGGTTCAAAGTCATAGGCTTTTAAAAGCTTGACTTCTGCTCTCAACCTAGCTATCTTAGGCAGGAGTGCGCAAACTGGGGGGCGCGCCACCCAGGGGAGGCACGAGATTTTCTAGGGGGGGCTCAGCGCATTCAGAAGCCCCGCACTCTTCCCAAGGCATTTAAATGAAATGCCGGGGGATCACGCAAGGCCTCTGTAACTTCCCTTACCTTGTCTCCAGGGGCTTCGTGCGACGTGTCGCCATAGCAGAGACTGCTGTCAATGTTTGTACAACTTGTACATTCTATCAGGGCATCTGGCACAAACTCCAAAGTGTTAGGCTATGTGTGAGTGTCCTGGAGAAATAATAGTTATATCCAGCAAGTCCTGATGCAGAATTTTACCTGCATAAGCCCACCCCCATCGTAAATCAGTTGCTAGATTGACAGTTTTATGACAGAGTAAAAAAAACCTTACAAACGACATTTACACTTTTCCTCAATATCTAAATGCACTCATAACTTTCCTTCTCTAATACTTACACACGTGTGCTACGTCAATAGATTCAGGCTGTCATTACGGATGCAATGGGACTAATCATGACCGTCTTGATACTATATTTGAGCTACAAATCTGTCTCCTAGTACCTGCATGACTTGACGTGTCTGTAATCATTATACTGTATGCCACACGGTGCCACAGATACACGCATGTAATTCTTAGTATGTTCAGCAGATGACGTCACATGATATTCTCATTTTTAATAATGTCCTTCACTGAAGCTTACCATGCGTGTGTCACCTCTCTCTGGAACGTACCGGTAATTACTCACCAACATTTAGATTTTTTTTGAGGCTCACAGACCAGTATCTGGTTAGCGTTTATGACGTTCTTAACCAACACATACTGTATGTCACCTTGAGTGGGCCATCTGTGACAGGCCTCCCCAATTAAGCTCTCTTTGAAGACAAGCACAAACCCGGAAAAAGTCCTGACCTGTTACAAACCCAGCATATTGTATTTTTAAATCATAAACCCCTGAAGCACCAGATATAATATCTCATAATATCTGATTACATTATCATTACACACGGTTAGGATAAAACAGTCCAAGTACAGGTACAGAGCAATACATCGTTTTACAGCAAGAAGCAGCACAATGTGTGGTATTCATTAAGTCCACGAGGTGACACAGTGTATAATGAGTTAATCTATCTGCATCAGTGTGGGGTCACTGGCAATCCTTGCTACACTAAGGACCTGGGTGTAGGGGAGTCCCTTTTTAAGCACAGGTATCTGAAAACTGTTGCATGCCAGTAACGTTTTCCTATCAGTATTTTTCCTGAAAAAACATTGTTTTGTCTGTTTTTATAAATACGCACATCAAGGAAATGAGTCTCTCTGTCATGTGTTGTCATAGTAAGTTTAATAGAATGTGGTTGTGAGTTGATTCTTTCAATAACAGTTGTAATGGTAGGTATAGTATCACTCCAAAAGATGAGTATGTCATCAATGTACAGATGCAGCCACCAGTATCGGATCACTTACCTGGGTAAAAACGAAGGAATCGCACAGTTAATGCCTCAACATTTCTGTGAGATTCTTAATGGGCCATCGGATTAACACAGTGGGGGGTCCCTACAGCCCCATTCAAACTGAATGTGTTAATCCGATGGGCCATTAGAAATCTGACAGAAATGTTGAAGCATTTACTGTGAGATTCCTTAGTTTTTACCCAGGTAAGTGATCCGATACTGGTGGCTGCATCTGTAGCATGTGTGCTATATATCTGGTATATCGGGAAAACAATTCCTGCTCAAAGTAATACATTTACAGTGTATTTGCAAATTATAGTGCTACATTTGACCCCAATGCAGTGCCTAAAATCTGTAAAAAGTACGTACTTTCAAATCTAAAATAATTATGCGACAGGGTTCAGTGTAGGTCGAGGATAAATTCAACAGGGGTCCGGTGTACATTGGGTTATCAGCAATGAGAGATTTAATGCAGTTAAGGCTTTCTTTGTTGGGGATAAATGTATATCAGTAGCGGAACCAGGGTGGGTACAAGGGCGCATGTGCACCGCCAAGAAGTTCCTGTATTGGAGCAGTGTGGCAGAGGAGGAGGATGGCACTTGCGCGGGCCCCTACCAGCTCTACAGGGAGTTGTAGTCCAGCTCCTATTTTAATGCTAAACTTTGAAAGGCAGCAGGACCACAAGTCCCAGAATCCCTTGAGTAGAGGGCCCCTAAAAGGAGGAGGTCACATGGCAGGCAGCAGCGGCCGCTTCTGTGAACTCCTTTTTCTGTAATTGTTCCCATGGCGCTAGGATGTGCACCCACTGCCCCCCTCTCTCTCTGCACCCCCTGTGTCTCTCCTGCACCCACTTCCCTCTCTCTGACCCCTCTCCTGTACCCACTGCCCTCTCTCTGAGTCCTCTCCTGCACCCACTGCCCTCGCTCACTAACACCTCTCCTGCACCCACTTACCCCTCTCCTGCACCCACTGCCCTCGCTCACTAACACCTCTCCTGCACCCACTTACCCCTCTCCTGCACCCACTGCCCTTTGCTCACTAACACCTCTCCTGCACCCACTTACCCCCTCTCCTGCTGCCACTGTCCCTCTCTCTGTGATCACAAAACCCTCTGCCCCCTTCTCTCTGCCCACTGCCCCCTTCTCTCTGCCCACTGCCCCCTCTCTTGCACTCAAAACCCCACCTGTCTCTCTCACTCATACAACCACTGCCCCTCTCCCCGTCATGCCTTCCTGAACCCACTGCCCTTCTGTCTCTGCCCTTCTGTCTTTGCCCACTCTCCCTCTGTATCTCTCCTGAACTCCCTGCCCCATGTCTCTGCTCTCTGCCCATTTCTCTGTCTCTCTCCATCCTGCAACCACTGCCCTCTGTTATTTTATATTTATAAAAACACAAGAATAGATGAGGATGACGTTTTTAAGATACTATCAAAAAGTAAAAAGAAACTAGATTCAGTTTTGTAAGTTGAAATATTATTCTTTTGTGTGCAATAATAAATCCATTCATATAGCAGGTATGCCGCACATTGATTTATTTACAAAACACAAACTTTGGATATCTATCGATTTTCAGCAGATTGAATGGTGATGGTCCGATTAAGTGTTAGCATAGGTATTGCTGCCTGTTCCTCTGAAATATTGCAAGCTATTTTGGTGTGGGGAAGTGATTTTTTGACAGTATTGTCGACCATTCTGACAAAGGTCCTAATAGAGGGATTGACAGCGGGTGAAGCAAAGTTAGCAGGTTTATTGAACGTATCAGGTTCCCTGTCTGGATAATCTTTGAAGAAATCTTTGAGTTTCAGATTTCTTTGAGTGTTAAATAATCAATCTGTCACTCAAAGTGGTCAGGTTTAAATGTAGGCACAACACTCATTTCTCGGTTCAATACTGCTGTTTCTGTGGTATTGTATGTTCTGTGCCTGGTTTTCTGGTGGTGTTCTGGGTTGCTGGGGCTAAATTGGCATAGTTGGTCATGTTTGTTCAGTGCCTGCTGAGTTGTAGGTGTCAGAATCGCTAAGTGAGGTAGCACTAAAGGCATTAAACTCTTTTTGAGTCCTGCATTTTGTAAATCTCATAGTTGTTCCTGTTGACCGATTAGACTTGTAGCTAGGGGGTCTTTCTTGGTATCCCAGCAGCACCTATAAACCCTGTGTTCAGTGTAATCATTAACTTGTGATAATTTTTCTTTTTTGAACACGACTAGGTCTTGCTTCTAATTGGTTCTGTAATTTGTAACCAGTCTTATGTACAGCCATTCCTCAGTGTGAGTGTGTTTTAATTTAACATGACCTATATTGGTTAGGACTAAAGTATCTTTCCTTTCTAACCTCCCCTACCCCCAGTAAAATGAGGTAAAGTGAGCATTTGCTAAGAATGACACACCAGCGTCTGCAGAAATCTGCGTTTGTCCTACCTATGGTGGGGATGTTCCTTATGCAGAATCCATGGAGAATTGCCCTGGAAAGACACCGTATCACCATACTGCAACTGAAATTAGATCCCTTAGACCAGGGGTGTGCACATTTTTAGTCCGAGCCCCCCTGCCTGCACTCCCCCCCTGCACGCGCCCCCCTCCTTTCCTTGTCTCCGGCGTCAAATGACGCCACGGGGTCAACGTGATATCACGTGACTGTGCTGCATCATTTGACTCCACTTTGCGATGGCGATGCGTTGCCCGAAGCCGCTGGAGACAAGGTAAAGGAAGTTACAGAGGCCTTGCGTGATCCTCCGGCATTTCATTTAAATGCCTGGTGGAAGAGCGCAGGGCCTCTGTAAGTGCCACGCCCCCCCTAGAAAATCTCGTGCCTCCCTTGGGGGGCACACCCCCCAGTTTGCGCACCCCTGCCTTAGATAGCTAGGTTGAGAGCAGAAGTCAAGCTCTTAACAGCCTATGACTTTGAACCCATTCCGTCACACAGTGGTCACATTGGCACCAGTAACCTCACGGAAGCACTCTCCAGTGATTGCAAACAGGAGTGAGCTGCTTCAGCATTCTGTCAGACCACTCTCATCCTCGGGAGCCAAACGGATGCACAGTGGATCTCGGCTCAGGTAAAATTCTGCATCAGGACCTGCTGGATATAACTATTATTCCTGCAGGACACTCACACATAACTTTAAACTTTGGAGCTTGTGCCTGATGCCCTGAAAGAATGTACAAGATGTACAAACATTGACAGCAGGCCCCGTAGCATACGCATGGACTTTTGAAAAACTTATGATCACAGGCTGTACACATATTGTCTCCTGGGACATGCCTGGTAATGCTGTAACAGGAACTGTTTATACTTTGTTGCTGTTTATCTACTTAAAGCAGCAACACATTTGAAATCAGTTTTGTAGTATTAGATACTACTGTTTATTTATTTATTTTTATTCAACTCAATGCCATTTTTAGTTTTTTTTTTTAATATACTGAGCATCTTTTAATTTGTATATCAGTTTTTAGCCCACCTCCTAAGCAGTATAACGTCATTGCGTGGTCGGCACACGTGACCGCGCGAGCAATGAGCGCCAATCGTGCATGGGCAATCGATAAGCGCTGACCTCGCATGCACGAGCGATAAACGCCGACCTGCGCATGTGTGCTCAGGATTCATCGCTCGCGCATGCACGATCGACTTTTGGTGTCCTCTTTTTTTACATAAGGACTTATGGAAACCCTAAAGGATAGTGATGTCACTTGGGGTATATAAGTTTGGGATGGAACATTCCCCCCTCAGATCTTAGTGGGCCCATGTGAGGTGGATCTCGAGTGCTAGTCAATTTTATAATTAAGGATAAGCACATGTATGTCTTGTTTTCTGGTTAGGGAAAGTATCCCAGTGAAGACATCCTATAAGACACATTCTGGAATCGGTCACTTGCTACAGCAGAACAGTGGGTTCCTCATTACAGGTACTCATTAAGGAGACAAAAAACAAAAGAACAAGGCGCACAACGCACATAGGGCCTCATGCAGTAAGCGTTGATAAGGGAAATATGGCCATGTTATAGCCAAAATTGGGTTTGAGATTCAGTAAGCGCCGATAAGTGCTTCATATCGCCAGGTTTCGGAGCCGATAATTTGGTTATGGCCAGTCGCCTGCCGATAAGCCTGTTTTCGACACTGATCGCCACTTTTTTAAATCGGCTGGATTCAACAAAAAAAAACAGCTTATCGGGGCTGATCGGCACTACGAAATTGAGATGTTATGGCCGATTTCTCCCGCCAACTAAAGTTGGCATTTTGGACGGGAGAACGATCGCTAAGGCTGCCGGAACGGCACTTAGAAAAAAAACATCTTCTGTACATCAATGGAAGTCAATGGAGCGGGGACGTATAACAGTATAGTACTGTTTACGTTTCATTGCTCACAATACAAGGGGGATTTGCATTACAGTGTGGGGGCATTCCCTGCATTGTGTCACAGCTGACGTGTCTTATTTGCATAACATTCGACTTTTACATGTTTTCAGCATTTGCGGGTCACATTACTCATCATGTGATGATGTGGCAAGGGAAAATACTATACTACACTCTTAAAGGAGAACCTCACATCATATCACACATTTTACTCAACTCAGCGACAATTATTTACATGATGTCACACATGTCACACATGTCACACATACACAGTATATTCATCTTCCTTTACATTACACAATGCTTGTAATGTGACACGCATCTTTAAACGTTCATGTACATCTGTATTCTCATGTTTACATATACTTTTGGGTCCTCCCTATTTTCATGACGTCACTTATTGGACGCTCAATCACATTGCATGTTTACATTGTAACCGTTGCATTACAAGCACTTCAACCTAACTTATACACACATGTACAGTAATTCAGCATTGGGACACCTTGTAAACTCATTCTATACCAACTATCCTCCTTACACAAATGCATGCATATGCACACGACTATTCATTGTTGCCAACATGTCACAATAACATGGATAATTACACATGTTACACAAAACTTTTCCCACGTCAATCTCAGCCTTTTTGTCTCATTACATGACTGACTCTTGCGTTCACAAGTGTTACATGCATTGCACATGCAACTATTTATTTGCAAGCAATCTTTGTACAAAGCTTCACGTCACATCATTGCCAAATATCATCATTCCCTGCAGAATACACACAACAAATACTTAGAACAACAAGTGCACACAGCTTGCCACAGAAGTACTTTATTATGGTAATGTAACACCTTGCATTTTACTATGTCACCTGACATCATCACATACCTATTTAAAGGACGCACATTACCTGCTCATTCACAGCTACTCATTTCAAAATGTTGCGAATGTTTAGGAGACGCAGGAACATTCTTTTCTATGACATGCTTGATGATCAAGAGAATCATATAGGGCAAGGTAGGGACACACCGAGGGACAGTGACAGTGACGCGGATACGACAGGGACAGGGAGAGGGACAGGCCGAGGGACAGGTAGAGGGACAGGAGATCAGAGGAGAAGACAGAGGAGACAACTTGTGCCTCGTCCGCGTCTGTACAGGGAGAGAACCCTGTTAGATGGGATGAGTGAGGAGGAGATTGTAAGTCGCTATCGTTTGAGTTCAGCAGCAATCTTAGCTCTTTATGAGGAGATAAGGGGGGATTTAGATTTTTTCACAGCCAGAGGTCGTGCAGTCCCTGGGCTTGTTAAAATGCTGTGCTCATTACATTATCTTGCTTCCGCGTCATACCAGACAACTGTGGGCATAGTGGGCGGGGTCTCGCAATCTACATTCTCGCGGGCCTTGACCCAGTTTCTCTATGCACTCAATAGACGCGCTAGGAATTATATTCATTTTCCTACAGAGGCGACAGAGTGGCTGGAAGTCAGGACTGGCTTTTATAATATAGCAGGGATACCATCTGTGCTGGGTGCAATCGATTGCACACATGTTGCTTTGATTGCACCTAGTCAGAGTGAGCATGTGTACCGCAATCGGAAGCACTACCATTCACTCAATGTACAGGTGGTATGTGATGCGACGATGAGGATAATGCATGTGGTACCCAAATTCCCTGGTTCCAGTCACGATTCCTCTATCCTGAGGAACTCTTCAGTCTTCCATGCGTTCGAAGAGGGACATTTTGAACCTGGTTGGCTGCTGGGTGAGTACATATTTACATGTTCTAACACAAAACACATGTTGATTTAGGAATGTTGGCATTGTACAATTTGATCACTAATGTCAGCTTATGTGTGCTCCATTCATTATAGGTGACTCAGGATACGGAATTAGGCCGTGGCTCTTGACTCCGGTGCTAAACCCTCAAACTGAAGCAGAGGACAGGTACAATGCAGCCCATATATCTACAAGATCTGTTATAGAGAGGACATTTGGCCTACTCAAGACCAGGTTTAGGTGTCTGGACAGAACTGGTGGGGCTCTTCTATACAAGCCTCAAAAAGTGTCTGATATTATCCTTGCCTGTTGCATTTTGCACAATGTTGCACTCAGGCACAATGTACAGTCAGACCTAGCTGAGGCTTTGGTAGACGAGCATCCCACCCATGTAGCTGCTGAAAATGAACAAACAGCCAGTGGTGGCCAGACACGACAGAATCTCATCAATTCATTTTTTTCTTGTAAGTACAAACTCATATGTTCCTAGTACTACTTTTATAGTTTAATTATGTTATATTAACAATAATGTTTCTTTATATAACCTTCTGTTAGGACACAGATGAATATGGGTTGCACACCTTTCTTTTCTCTGCTGTGTGCACAAAGGGATGTGGCACCGGTATGTTATTGTTGCACAGGTTATATAATCCCTCTTCAATTGTACTTTAGTTGTGTGTATGTGAATACAACTTGGGTAACAAAGCAATAATATTTTAGCATTGTGTTATTCCTTATGCTAAGACAAAACACATATTATGCCCATAATCATTCATGCTTCTAGTATGCTTACATACAATGTTATTGGTGCAGTGTAACATGTACATCCAGATGATGTGTACACCAGGCTGATTTACATTTTGAATGTCATGAAATATACATGGTGTTGTACATTTAACACCAAATACACACTTTGCTGTGTTGTTTACGGTACTGAAGATGGCATGTCAATGTTTGCAATTTATATATTGTTCCTTTGCATTATAGGTATATCTCCAGTATGACTGATCATGGTATGTATATTTGCTGACATCTCTCATAAGATGTGGCTACCTCAATCTTCCTATAATTATTGGAACTAAAAACCCAACATATTGGTTTAAACACAAATGTTACATATATGTACTTTCTGTATCATGTATATGCATTTAGCTACTCTTGAGCTTTCATGTGCATTGTATTACAAAATGATTACTCACATTTCATCACATTTTATGTATGTTTCCTTATAATTTCCATTAATGTAATATAGAGGTGGTTGGAGAAAAGGGGATAACTGTACTTATTTGTTTACTTACGGGAGCACATTCATCACTAGCATAGACACACTTTTTAAGACAACTGTTTGTGTCTCTATCAATTGGTGTAGGATCCATGTATAACACCGACAAATGATAACACCAGCTTTATTATGGTAGCTTATATCATCATATTGACTATACTATGTATTTCTAAACGATTAATAAACACAGTAAACTATACTTAGTTAGGTTAATGAAATATACACAGAAACGTACTTCATAACATGATGGTGATGTCATATTCAGAACATCATGCATTGGAGGGGACCATAACATCTGGCCAGTAACATTATTTGCTACAGTCCCAAACCATTTTATCTACATACCCATGTAACAAGAGATTTTAAAAATAAATGGCTACTTGGTTGTAAGTGTCCTTTACATTGGGAGAAGGAGTGGCTCACTGAGTAAAGACACACACTGGCACTGATAGTTTGAAGCAGGGGAGTCTGGTTCAATTCCCGGTGTGGGCTCCTTGTGACCTTGGCCAAGTCACTTTATCTCCCTGTGCCTCATGCGGCAAAAAAACATTTGTACGTTCCACGGGCCAGGGACCTCAGGCTGAAACATGTGTCTGTAAATCGCTGCGTACAACTAGCAGCCCTATACATGAACATGCTCATATTATTATTATTATTGTTACATAGTTTCGACAGTCATACGTTCCATTACATATTAGAATACACAAATGTGTTAGCAGAGTGGGAATGGTTGTTATATATAAAACACACCATGTCATAAAATGTTAGTAGTCATTAAAGAACACTCAATAAAAATTCATGAGGCACTCTTTTGCAACATCATTATGTTAATTAAGTGCTTATGCAATATAGGCATAAGGGTATCACATTTTTAATTGTTTGTTAATAAGCGCTGCAAGCAATATAAAATTAGTTCCATATGTAGTATAGTAGTCGGTGGCTCCTCCTCACAATCATCTCATATAAAGGTAGACTCTTCTGAAATCATACATTGATCCGTTTGTATCTTCCCCGACATCTCTGAAATACAGCAAACACATGATGGTCAAAGATGGCACCTTACTAGATATGCATCCGTGACAACGCGTTACGCAGCTCTATATGATTGTGTAGATACACACGTCAGTCACTTATATGTTAGAAGTAAAACTGTTCATCAGTATGTAATGTTTCTTTAAATTTGTAGCAGGCATAACTATGTATAAGAAGTGAACGTTGCCTGTATACTGAAAGATGTGCGCGCACATCTTTGTGTGCGCACGCACTTCACGCTTGGCTCCACTAACTGTTAGCGCATGCGCAAAACAAAGCGTACGTTGTGCGTTCAATACATGTTGAAAATACCAGTAAACATAACATCTTTATTTCAAATACAATGAAGACGAAACTACATTCGTTCTAAACGAGTACATCTGTATTCTTTTTAAACAGACGTGTTTGAACAGAAAGCACGGCCGATAACACAATGCGCAAATGCAATACGTGTGACGTCATGTTAAGCCAGCGTGAAACGCACGCTAACACTCCTCCCACTCAATTAACATTCGGCTAACGCCCAGGGTACGCCTACAAACACTGAGCCGCACGCATCACACACTGCAGTTACCGTTACTATAACAAAACATGACAGCCAATAGGCTTTGAGGCGCGCACGTCGCTTGGGGGCGGGACTTACATCACTAATCCTTTTTAAGGACGCCTTGGCCCATGACAAGGGTCCCACGTCATACGTGGTGGACCCGGTTTTCAATGTTGTAGATGTTGCATGATAACAAAACAGGTATGTGTTAGAGTAATGGTAAAATGTTGCTAATATGTTTAAAGGGATAGGAAAGTACGTATATTTATTCCGTCAGCAATGTGTACTACTCTTTCAGGTCCTACTATATTGTATTAGGAAACAATTTGTTTGTGATCGCTACATGTTATGCAGTCTGCAATGTTACGCTGTATCCACGCATTGAAAGTGAAAATGGTGGTTAAAAAAAAAAAAAAAATTTAAACGCAGAGTCAACGCATAACGATTGTTATATTTACCATTCTTCTAGAATTAACTCTTCGCCTGGCTGCAACTGGTCGCTCCAGAAATGCAAGCCATTTTCATCCACGCTTAACCCAACCGCTGAATCCAGTATGGCACATATCTCCTCCAGGATGCGCTCATAGGAATCGCCACTGCTTTCTTCAAATAATTGGTCGGGAGGTAGGTTCATTTCTTCCGGTTCCCATTCCAATGCAATTTCAGCTGAAAGGCTTGGTACATAATCATAGTACTTTTGTTCTTGTACAATGTGGGTTTCAGGAATGGAGGCTGCAGATATTGCAGCACGTATCGATTCAAACGGATCAGTAGTAGCGGATACATTGCTATTGCCATTAGGAATAAATATGCCTTTCACGACAATATAAGTGCCGTCTTTCAGGATAAATTGTTTTTCCGGGGCAATCTTCCAGAAACCATAGGTGTGTTGTAGCTTATCCTGGTCACGTTCAAAAAAGTCATTACTTGATAAAGTGAATCTTATTGAGGAATTAAAATTCCGTGCATGCTTACGGTCTTGGTAATAAGGATATTTTGCTCGAATGAAATCATCGATTTGGCGTGTGCTTGCTTTCTGTCCGCGACTGTTCAAGATGGCTTCACAGATCATGTACTTATACCCTAAAAGGGGATTAATATTGTTAACGAATTCATCAGCCATGTCTGAGTAGCACAAAAGCTGTGTGCAGGTCTGTGTTATTTGCTCATCAAAATGAATGTGCTGAATGGCTAACAAACTCCTGTTTTTCCTTGTCAAGGTCAACAAAAGTAACTACTTTGACTCCTTATTTCAAACGCCAATTGGATTTGGTTGTCTAATTGGGTTAACAGTTGTGGTTCGTGATATGGGACTGTGGGAGAAACATTTCTCCTTCTTTTATCTCGTTTGTGAAAAACATCCCTAGACTGTGAATGCGTTCACATAGTGTTTTTTTGAAAACTAACAAAGGCCAGTGTGTGAAAATATTTCTTAGCCAGGCATATCAGTAAAAACACACCTGCAAAAAGAAATGTTTTTTCCCCGCTTACATTTCTGTGTGTATGTGAAAGTCTGGTTAACTCCCTGTCTGCATGAGTTTAAATACGTGTGTATATATATATATATATATATATATATATATATATATATATATATATATATATATATATATAAATATATCTCTTATAAAAATATATATATATTTATATATAATAATTTTTTTTTTTTTATATTGCAGGAGTACACACAACATTGATGGCATTAAGTATACCTTGTATGAAACCTATTTAAATGGTGAGAAACATGATTGAATTAAGTAATAAACATTTGTTTAAGCACAATACTGTTAGAGTCTCATACTTAGGATATTTCTCAAACATTAGGCCTGTATTATTAAAATAGTGTGCTTTCACAAGGAAGCATGAAGTGTATTAGTTTGTGTATACCAGTTTATATAGTACTATATATATATATATATATATATATATATATATATATATATATATATATATATATATACACACATATATACATATATATATATATACACATATATATATATATATACACATATATACATATATATATATACACATATATACATATATATATATACACATATATACATATATATATATACACATATATACATATATATATATATATATATATATACACACACTCACACTCACACTCACTCAGTGTGTGTGTGTGTGTGTGTGTGTGTGTGTGTATATATATTATTATACATTCTGAGATGTTATAGAAACGAACACACAACTGATTAAAGGACAAAATTACAATGGCCAAGCAAGGCAAAGGTAAGTAATAATTTACACATAATCCTGCTGTACACGTACAAGAAAGATGTTTGCACTTACTTAGGTGTTTTAATAATTGCATGTGACTAATATGCATATGCAATTCTTACATCAATTAACACACCCAAATGCAATGTTTTGCTGCAAAGTCAATGGCAGCTTCTCTAAACTTAGCAACTGGCTCCTGGTGGACCATTACTGAACAGACGATTACAACATAAATATTTATAACACAATTAATTATGAGTGTTAACATTTCCAAACCTTCACGTGTACAAGAACATAGTTGAAAGTTTGGAAACAACACAGTCTTCAGCATACATACAATAGTAATTAGATAATCTGAAGTCAACAAAACAAGGCCAAACACATATTTTCTGAATTATAACATTTATTTTTTTTGTTCCTTTTGCGAGCGAGTAACAGGCCTGCTTGTTGTCTCTTGAATTTTCCTTTTTCTTTTGCCACCAACTTTAGGCACAACAGAGCCACTTTGAGTGGCCTCTGGCACTTCACGGGCAGGGCTTGTGGCCAGTGACTGTTCACCTACAGGGCTTGTGGCCAGTGACTCACCTACAGGGCTTGTGGGCAGTGATTCACCTACAGGGCTTGTGGCCAGTGACTCACCTACAGGGCTTGTGGGCAGTGATTCACCTACAGGGCTTGTGGCCAGTGACTCACCTACATGGCTTGTGGCCAGTGACTCACCTACAGGGCTTGTGGGCAGTGATTCACCTACAGGGCTTTTGGGCAGCGACTCACCTACAGGGCTTTTGGGTAGTGACTGTTCACGGACAGGGCTTGTGCCCAGTGACACATGTGAGCAAGTTGGTAGACACTGCACAAGTGATGGTTGGTCTGTTTCATGTGTGTCTTTTGTTGTTTTTGACCAAAAACTGGTCAGTAGTAACTGCTTGTATTTTGTTTTTGTGGGCTCCTTTGTAGGTGTCAGCTGCTGATTTTGTACAGATGGCAGCGGTAGTATGTCGTCAGGAACCTGCACAGCAATGTCTGCTACTTGACCGGTAACATTTGGGCCTGGTGAATGAATATCAGATGAATGTGGTGAAAACTGACCTGCATGAACAGATCCTGGCTGGGAGGTGTTGAATTGTGGTACATTAGTCATTCTCCAGTAATTAGCTTGTGTTTGCTGAACAACTAATGCTTCGAATGAGGTGTTGATTTTTTGCAACTGTTTAGGCACTTCAATGAAGACTCTGTGGAGATGTGCCAATTGTGATACTGTTTCTTCCTGCAGTCCAATCATCCTTTCCAGCACTGTCATCATGTCTGAATGGCGACGATTTTCTGCGTCCACTATTTTTCCCTCTGAAGCTACAATTGCATCGTATGTGGAAGTTGATGGACGATTTGGCGGTACAACAGTTTCTATTGGCACCTCTTCATGGTCACATGATTGTATTTCAGTCTCTTCTGTGGCGTCATCCTCATCATACTCATCATCCTCATCACCATGATGTTCTAAAAAGAAATGTACACATTATTAAATGGCATGTTAATGTATGCTGTGTTACTATGTAATTGTACTGTGTCCTAAGTAACACCTAACATGTTAGCATACGTTTTATAACCTCATTAAAAACTACCTTGACTTACGAATAATGTTTGGACTCAGTATGAAATATGAATGAATGAAAAGTTGCTCTAAACTCAGAAGTCCTACATGATAATTAACATCACTAACACAATACATGTTGCCTTACACTTCATTTTCACTGACACTAAGTAATCCTATTTAAAGAAGATGTGCAAAACATATAATGCACATGACAACATAACATATAGAAGAGCACATATTATATGGCCAGCAAATGATACACTCACCTTCTAGTAGTGTTGAGCTGGCTGACCCAGGTGAAGACACTTGTTCCATCTCAGGTGACACATGTCCTCCAGGGGCAACTATATATAACAATAACATAAGTTTTACATTTACATGTGTAAATATTGAACAAACACTTATTGTATGTTCTGTATTTATGATTAACTAACAACATCAGTTCCTTAACCGAAAATGTGTGTGTGAAAGTGAACATAAATAGTTGTAATAACAATGTACATGCCTGTGTACTTAGAAGTTTTGAGTTCCCTAACATACAACATACTATGTTTCTGCAGTAATGCGTGAGGATAAATAGATTAAATGAGTACATAAAAATCATATGTTGTGTAGTGATATCAGTATCATAATGTACATAACCATTGTGAATGGTCATCTCATGATAGTTATCATGAAGGTGGTCATATTGCAAAAAGTGTTATTTTTGGTAGAGGATATGTGTGGTACATTAATCGAAGATGTGGCACACCTGAATGTGGCTGTGACTCAACAAGACAACACATGCAGTGTGTGATAATGTGTCTTTCATAGTAGTTCAACTATAGATATGAGTGAACTAATGTGTGACGTACGCTTTGATAAGTAATGAGTTGTTGGGGCATTTAGTAGCTAGAGTTAAGCTTTCCAATGAGTGTGATTAACTTCAGTTGTGCTATTCAGGTTGTAAGAAAGGTATTCCCTTCCCCAAAAAGCCTAATCAGCCACACCTTTCAATGACTTGAAACAGGTGCAAATGGTGTGAACTAAGTTGACCGTGAAATGAGGCTGTAATTAGTGTGTGTGCTGAACCCCACCCCCTCTGTTGAAGTGTATGCTGTGATGAGATATTAATTGCAGCTGCTTTAACACAATGGTAGATGAGCTAAGTAGTCATCTGCAGTGTTTAAGTTATGAAAACAATGACATAACATATGATACGTGTGCCTCATTATGCTGTCTGTATATGACATAAAGCAAAAATGGACCTTTTCTTAAGCAACTATAGATGTGTTAGTGCCAGTGATGTTTGTAGGCCGTTACATGCAATTTCTTTGATGCATGCTTAAAATAGGCAGTAATGTCATGTTTGTCGGAGTAAAATCAATAAAATACACAATAATATGATACATATTTCTGTTCTGTACCTGTAGCTACTAATAATTTCTCATGAACATGTGTTACACGTGTACTACCCTGTTGTTCCCCATCTTCGCCCACCATCAATTGCTTCCACTGCAGCTATGCATTTTGGGAATTCACATGTAAATGAGCACGCAATGGCACGTGCTATATTAGTTACTGCTTTTAGTAGGACTACTACATATATGTCTATTTTGAGATATATATATACAGAATCAGACATATACATATATAGATGCAGGTATGCTTATATTGTGAAGACAGTATAAAAAGCAGTGTAACTATGCAAAATAACTGTAAGCAACGACACGCCTAGTACAGTAATATTTATCACCTGCTGGAAATTGTGACGGATAAATTCCAATGTCACGGTCACCAGCCAAGCCTTCCACGACGACGGTAAGTAATTTTGGCCGAAGCAGCTCCTCCAATGGAGTCAATATGAGACGTTGTGGTGTGGGCCCACCTCCAGTGCCAGTAGCATGCACGCGTTGGTCTTGTATTTTCTTTTTCAATTTGGACCTAATATCATCAAATCTTTTCCGACAATGATACTTGTCCCTGACACGATTCCCACAGGCATTGACACCAATGACTATTGTGTCCCACATTTCTTTTTTGCTTGCTGCACTTGTCCGCCCTTGAAAAACATATAAAAGATATGAGGTAAATGAATAATAATATAAGCACCAGTTTCCTACACTGCTAGCTGTTCCAAGTGATAGCAAACATGCTGTTTTATGTGTAATATGTGCAGCACATGAGCATTCACTACTAAACCTATACATGTAAGCAAGCTTGCATTCATATTGTATGCAGTTATGGCAAATTGACCGCCTGTGTTTATTTGTCCTTGTAAGGCATGATAAAAAGCTGTGTTTCCACACTAATGAACATAGAAAGATATTGTGTACCCATATTTGCATATGAACAAAACTCAGATGACCTAGGATCACATGTATTTGAATAATAAATGTAAAGTTACACTTACCTACTAAATGTCCATATATACTGTCATAGTGCTCCAGAATGCCAGTGACAAGAGCCCTATTTTCCTGGTCATTGAAGCGAGGATTACGTGGCTTCTCCACACGTTTTTTCCGAGCAGGTTTAGGGTCAGAGCTTGGCTGGTGCTGACTGGACTCTCCTTCTTCCAATGGAAGAGCCTCCAAAAGCTGGCCACCAGCAAGCACGCCACCACCATCCACCCCATCAGCAACTGCGCCACCAGCAGCACTCCCAGCACCAGCACTCCCACTCCTAGCACCAGCACTCCCACTCCTAGCACCAGCACTCACACTCCTAGCACCAGCACTCACACTCCTAGCACCAGCACTCACACTCCTAGCACCAGCACTCCCACTCCCAGCAACAGCACTCCCACTCCCAGCAACAGCACTCCCACTCCCAGCAACAGCACTCCCACTCCCAGCAACAGCACTCCCATTCCCAGCAACAGCACTCCCATTCCCAGCAACAGCACTCCCATTCCCAGCAACAGCACTCCCACTCCCAGCAACAGCACTCCCACTCCCAGCAACACCACTCGGTGCACCAGCAACATCACTCCCCTGAACAGTACGTTCACTCCGACGCGTACTCCCACGAGTAGCACTCCCACTCCCACCAGCATCACTCTTCCCACGCTTTGCGGGCATACTTCCAGCACTCACAAAAAACAGACAAGAAATGTACAGGCAATCACACGACCCACTTCCACATATAAAACAAGACAAAGATGTAAACAAAACAACAATGGACAAAGCTCACCCAATACACAACAAGTCTCTCAGTCAATATGCAAATGTTCAATCGTCCAGCTCTGTGCGTCTCTCTCTCTCTCTCACTCCCAACAACACAGAGAATGATTAGCAGTACACGTTGCCTTTAAATATGGCGCGCAATCAAAAACATGCTTGTTTCGCCTGATTCAGCAAGATTTGTGATTGTGCAACCTAACAGCACCCCGCCACGCACGCCGATACACCTGTGTGTGATCGGCTCATCATCGTGAGAGTGGGCGGATTTGTTTTCGGGTTGATTTTGAATGTATTCGGCACTTACTGCATACGGAGAGGGAAAAACGCCAATAACATGACTAATCGATAAGCTTGCCGATTTCACATAATCGTCGCTTACTGCATGAGGCCCATAGTGTAGTATAGTTAAAAATGTGACTTTATGGTTAAAAGTAAATATATCTGCATACATCAAGTAAGAATAAACAAGCAGTTGGTATATTGGTTTACCACACCAGGAGATGACACTGTGCGACGCCCTTGGATGGATCTCGGCATGCAATGGGTCAGGAGACGTCTCATCTGTCCCTTACAGCGTCCTCCGTTTAGGGGTAGTGTGGATATGTCCCTTGTAGAGAAAGCCCCACAGCACACAGCTCACAGGATGGTAAAAGAGCCGCAGGAATCAGCGTCTGTGGATCACTGCACCGTATGCCGCCACTCCTCGTTGTGCGCTCGGCGATGACGTCACGAGTCGCTCCGCAACTTCCGCAATGCTTCTCGTGGAACGCACAGCGTGCGTGTCAGTCCAATGGTACTTGGCAGCGGGGAGGGATACTAGGCAGGCGGCTTATGAACAGTGTCCAGAATCACACAAGATGGGGGGAGAAGAGCATAGACACCTCTCTTACTCATTAAGGAGACCTGGAGAAGTTGCTGGGGAATAATTAGGGAAGGCTCTGGTTCTGTCCCCAGCAACAGGGTGGAAGAATGGAAAAAGAGCTGCCTTGTTTACAAGTCTCCTGGTTGAGGAAACCCCGGTTTGTGTGTCTATGATGTAACAAGAAGCTACCCTGTGCCTGACAACCCATCCTGTTCATGTCTAAGGCCTGGGACATGGTTATTTTATCAGTGCGGAGGTGCGCTGAAGCTCAGGGAAAGCAGTGCTTTCCCTGGCCTTACACAGCACGCCGTCCGTGGCCGTGTCGGGGGCGGGCCTGGGGGTGGGCCAGTGACGTCACGGAGCTGGTTCGCCCTCATTGGGCGAACCGCTCACGTGACCGGCCCTGCGCTCCGGCAAGCGCCAAATTTGAAAACTTCTTGAGATACACGCTTCCTCATGCGTGCGGACGCGTGCGCGAGCCCCTGCTAAAGCCGCTCTCATTGCGGCTGCAGGGGCTCAGTGCCGAGCGTGAGCGCGGCTCAGCACAGCTCAGCCTTCCTCACACTACTATGTCCCAGGCCTAAGGCTTGTTTTAGACTGTTCAAATAAATCAATAGAAAAGTTTCTGGCACCCTCTGATTGTTTCTCACCATACCAGCCCTGCACAGATTCCAGCACCATGAGATACAAGGCTGAGCATCACCTGCACATAAGCAATATCCCTTTATGAGAGGGGTGAGCAAACTGAGGTGCGTGCCCTCTCCCCCCCCCCCCCCCACCACCCCCCAGGGGCTGACAGAGGCCCTGCGCTCTTCCCCAAAGTATTTAAATCAAAAGCCGGGGAGCATGTGCAAGGTCTCTGTAAGTTCCCTTACCATGTCTCCAGCTGCTTCTGGATCGCGTTGCCATGGCTGCATGACATCACATGACGTGTAAGGGGGGGGGGGAAACGCAAGCACAGGGGGGAAACCAGGCAGGAGGGTGCACCCCTGCTTTAGGAGACAGTGAATAATTTTGGTGTGGTGCCTCTTCTATAGGCCGCGGTTAGAGGTGTTACAAGTTACAATTGTAACATTGTTATTGATATCGCGGGACTATATTCGTGTATTTTTCACATATAGGGACCTATTCTATAAACCTTGATAATCCAATCATCGAGGCCTTTTCAGCCAAAATGTCTACTGCTATTCTGTAAGCTTCGATAAGTGGGCGATAAAGTGGTTAGCGTTTTTAATTAATTATTTGTTTTGTTGGCTACTGGTTTAAATTAATTAATTGATTTGTTGGCTAGTGGTTTAAATTAATTCATTGTTTTGTTGGATAGGTGTTTATTTATTTGTATTCTTATGTTTTGGAATAACATCATTGGAATTATTTTGCTGTTTTAGTGATAAATTAATGTGATTGATGTGTAGTTAAGGATTTTTAGTTCTTTTATTGTTGGGGAGTTTAGGTACTTATGTATTTCTTTGATTATTATGTATTTTTGGCCTTAATTATTTTTATTAGGTTGACCATTAACTGCTATAGTGGCTTATCATGCCCATATTATATGGGTATGATACACCACTGTGCCAATCAATGGGTACAGGGTGGGTATAGTGGTCCCGGGGTGGGTGGTTTGGCCTTCCGGGTGGGTAGTGGGGGAGGGTGGGCTAACCCCTTAATTACTATAGCGGCTATTAACCGCTAAGGTGATTAAGGGGTTAGGGGCCATTAGATTGTATTTTTTCTTGTTTTCTTGCTGGCAATGGAGGACATGGAGCATGGAGTATGCTGACGAGGACACCCTTCATGATGGCAGGGGTAAGTTGAATGTTTTATTTACTTTATTTATGTTGGCTGCCTAACGTTTTATTTTATAATGGGAAAATGCACTTTTATCCATATGTGAATAATAGTAATTTTTGTCCATTACTGTACTGTATGTGTTTGGGTGGGTTTGTTGGGGGTAGAGGAGGTGGGTAGTATGGTTGTTGTGTTTATTTTTGTTTCTTGGGGGTAGAGGGATTGGGTGAAGGGGGTAGTACCCCAAGGATGGATGTTTATGCCTTCCGGGGGGTTGCGGGACTGGTTAACCCCTTCATTACTATAGCGGTTCAAAGCGCTATGGTAGTGAAGGGGTTAACTCCTCCTGCAAACTTCCAGGCAGACCTAAACACCCACCCTGCGACTACTACCCCCTTCATCCTCCCCCTTTGCCCCAAGAAACAGGCTATTGAGATTTAACTGTTGTAATACTATCTGTTGAGAGCTGTTAGTAGCTTTGCTTTACATATTGAGGTTTAACCCCTTCATGCTAAGGTAACGAAGCTGTTTTAATATACATTTTATTACTAGTGTAGATGAGCAGGGGGTATTTGATTAAAGTATCCTCAAACTCATTTGAAAGGATTCTCCGGAGCAGACTAGGGGTCCTGGGCAAATCCGTCCAATTCCGTTTACCGGATTTGTTCACATTTTCAGCCCAAAATCCATTTTGCGGTGTAACATTCGCAAATGGATTTGGTCAGTTTCATCCAAAAAAAAGTCCACGGGTTGTATCCAATGACGTATTTGTAGAATCCAATCCGCGGATTCAGCAATCCGTCGGCGGATTCTTAAGATTGGATTCTACAAATCCATCCACGGGTTGCGGAATCCGCGGAATGTATTGGTAATAATAATAAAAAATCTGAAAAATGTGAATCGCCATTTTTGACATTGATCCGCTGAAATCCACAGACTAAAGGAACCTGCTGATCAGCTGCGGATTCAAATCCACCAAAAATGTTTTCCCATCTCTAGTCCTGTACCCGTTCTGCCTCTAGATATCATTTGGCCTACTTAGCACTTGCAACCTGGCAACTTCTGTGACCTCTACAACTTCTACATGCAAGAGTATTAGAACTATTCTTTAATAGCACAGAATATATTTATGATGTTTGTCCAGTAGAGGAAGCAAATGCAATTCCTGGTAAACCCAGTGGAGTAATATATTATCTAATTTATTATTTTCTTTTGCATGGCAAGACACATTTAGTATTCATAGATATCACAGTTCGACTTGTCATTTATCTTGTCTTGCAAATCTTTTTTGCTACATAGAAGTGCTCTTGTGTGTTTCTGAGATGTGTGAATAATGCAGAAATGTTATCTGCTTGCTGCGGCTCATGGTCCAGAATTCCAAATGGCTATAACAGATGTGAAAGGATCTCAATGTAACATTAATTTAGCAGCACAAAGTGAGAGCACCGAAATGTACAGAATGAAAATTCGTGTGACCTAGATTTTACACAAGGAAAACTTTAACATATGAGCCCCAAGATTCATAATGTATATGGTGTCCTCTAACTCAGGGATGCTCAACTCCAGTCCCCAAGCCTCCCCCCCCCCCCCCCAACAGGTCAGATTTTCAGGCCTCAGCACAGATGGCTCAATTAGTCCCTGCTTCAGCACAGATGGCTCAATCAGTCCCTGCTTCAGCAGATGGCTCAATCAGAGAGTCAGTCTTTGACAGCCTCTGATTGAGCCACCTGTGCTGAAGCTGGGATATCCGGAAAACCTGACCTGTTGGGGGTGGTGGTGTTGGGGAAGGGTGCTTGTGGACTGGAGTTGAGCCCCCCTACTCTAACTAAACCCTGGCAAAATTAGGAAGCAAGGTTGGTTACAAGCAATATGGCAGGGCATATATTATAGCAGCAACACAACTTGCACTGCATCTTTATTTTTAGTTGTAAGATTGAAGCAGGGGGTCTCCAGAGCGGAACTGTGTTCATTTCAGCTCCGGGGATCCTCTGCTTTCAGAGATACGCAGCTGTGTAGGGTGTGTTAGTATTTCTGTGGAGTTTAAATGTCTGGGTCACGCGGGCCAATAGGATTACATCACGGTTCCCACCTATTAAAAATAAATATAAAATACATGTTCTGCTGCTATGTATGTATACAGTATATATCTTTATTTATGTAGTGCAAAAAGTGTACACAGCGCTTCACAAAGAATACAGTACAGGGAATTAAAATACAATAAGCACAGCAAAATCAGACAATAGGAAAGGAAATCCCTGCCCCGAAGAGCTTACAATCGAAGTGGTATGATAGGAAACTTACAGAAACAGCAGGTAAGGGAATAAGTGTTGTAGATGGCAGTGCTTGGCCACAAGGGCTGGTAGGAGTGACTGTGGGACAATAGCTATGAGTGCAGGCTATTGGGATGCTTGATTTGTGAGGTGAGTTTTAAGATTAGTCAGTATTAAATCAGATGGGTTAACGCCATTAGCAAGGGAAGAGGTGGCAGAGAGGTGAGGGTGGGAAGAGGTGTGTATATGGCTGGGTTCAGGATTAGGAGATCTCTCCAGCAGCAGGAAGGAGTAGATAGAGAGAGGGTATGAATACAGGATTTATGAGGGTGATTTTTATTGAGGGTTAAAGATGTGGTTGGGAAAAAGTTGTGTAAATAATGATGCAATGTAAGGGCACATGCATAGGAGGAGTGGAGGAGATATGAAGAAAGGAGGGGAGTGGGGAAGTAGGAGAGAACGGAAACATTTACAAAGGAGTGAGGAAACAGTAACCAGAAAAAGCAATAGGGAGGGAGGGAGGGAGGGTTGGAGGGGGGCATAGTGAGATGCAGGAGGAGAGGCTTTCCAGCAATTGCAGAATAGGAAGAGTACAAATTATCAGAGCATTTACTGTAGTTCTCACAGCTGCAGAGTTGTTGTTGTTGTTGTTGAAGTGCAGAGTCCAGATCTTCTTCTATTCTTCACCTCCATTTTCAACTCCTAAATTAACTCCCCAAACACTTTATATGTGACACTTAAGATGTTACATAGCCTATTTACAGATGCCTATTTAGAATTGACAGCTATAGGTCATGATTTCAATCAAATTCTAATTAAAAAACACACACAATTGGGAGCACACAGTGGTATGCAGTTGGTATTTATCTTTGGTTATATATATGTATATATCCTTCCCTCATATCATTATCTTTCTGCCTCAAAGTGGCAGGAAGGAGGAAACGGATATTGAAGAAGATGTATAGTGACACTTATGCTGGAAGGTTCAACCATACCAGTACAATAAAACCTTATACAATATACCCAGCTGAAATGGAAAAGATACTTGCTAACATGCAAATGAGGCCAGCATGGCAAGGTAGGCCTCAACTCCCCAAATATGGAAGATCCCAAAAAACAATGACCCTCATTCTCAAGAGGCAATATTATCCCTGGGCTTGACAGCATTCAGAATGAGGGCAGAGGGTGCTAAGAATCCCCAGAGTGTACACACCAGCTATCATTCAAACATCAATTTGGCTACCTACACTGCCAGACTCTCTCCAGTGAGGCAGCACTGAAAGAACTAGGAGACGAGCTCGAAAAGATTAAATGGGATATTGTTGGCCTTAGTGAAGTAAGAAGAAAGCATAGACACCTCATTGAGCTCAAAAGTGGACATATATTATATTACAGAGGTACAGAAAATAGAGGAATCAGTGGTGTAGGCTTCATCGTTAACAAGAAATGAAGAAACAACAAGAGTATGAAAGCTCATCTGAAAGAGCAGCCAGAATCGTCATTCAGTTGATAAAGAGATAAATCGTCAAATTATCCAAGTGTATACCCAATATCACATGACAACGAAGTGGAAGAATTCTTTTTTTAATATTTTTTATTTTGAAATTTGTAAACAAGTAACAGAGGAAGGGAAGAGGAGAGTACAAACAGGTTAAGTTTAGGGGGAATAGGTGGGTATTAGAGGTAAATAACATGAATAGCAGATCATCTTACAGCAACACGTGTAATACGATACAGTAGATTTTGGTTTTATAACTCTATGTGTTATTTATTAACCACAAATTCCATACTTTATTGAATTTATATTGAGTATTATGCAATAAACGCAATAATAGTTCCATTATACTCTTTGCAATTTTATTTCTAATAATAGAAAGTTGTCTGTTTCCAAAAATAGTCTAATGCAGATTTAGTAGTTTAAGAATATGCATGATCAATTTGTCTTTGTGTTTGTCTATAGCCGGGATAGGATTGTTGAATAGGAAAACCCATGTAAGGAATAGCCAGTGACCTGATCAATAAGGAGATGAATCATTCTCCACATGGATAGTATTTTCGGGCAGGACCACCAGTAAGCCTCTCTGTTGACATTCTCTCCAGCACAAGCGGGAATATCGTGAGTATATTGTGTGTATTCTTTCAGGTACAAAGTACCTACTATGCAGTAAATTAATTTCAACTTCCTTAATGTTTAAGCAAATTGACGATCTGAAAACTTGATCAAAAATTTCCTCATAGGATTCAGCATCTATTTGGGATCCAATACCAGATTCCCACTGGGTCATAAATGTAAATTTGGAGTTTTCCTGGGAGCACAAAATCCGATAGAGAAGTGCAATAGTTACATTTTGATAACCGGCTTTGTTGACCAGCAAGATCCACAAGCGACCGGAACCCCTGAGAGCGGATGACGTCATTTCCGGTTTGGGTGAGACGCATCCGTGACATGCACGCTGAGACACAGGGGAGGCAGAGAGATTACCAATTCTGCTGCTGAGATCTGTTTTGCGAGATCTAAACGCTTGTATACTTTTTTAACCATGTGAGTGCATTGTATTACACTTACCTTTTATAAATATCCTATACAGTCTGCACTATGTCCGGTTCTTTTGTTGTTTATTAAGGCTACCGGAGTGTATTATTCCACTGAGATTACCACCTTTTCCATCATCTTTTGGCGGGCTGCCATTTAAAGATACCTTTACGTGAACACCACTCACCTCACGTTTGTGAGTATTTTGCACATTGACTCTGAGTATTATCTCACACTTTTATCACAATATTCCACTATCAGAATATTTTTTCTGTTTTTACATGTTTTGCGCTTCCCGATGACCTACACCCTCTTCACTCTTCACGGGATTGAGAGAACAATCCCACACTGGGTTACAGCAGCATTCATCATGTGTTTGTATTAGTATTAGTATCTTTTTCTTATATTAAGTTGTATCACATATGATATTTTTGGAGCGCCACCATTCATAAGTTTGTTTTTTCCATTTGACAACTATCTTGTGACTGCTTTGGGATATTCAGCCGAGGAAACAAAGTGTCAGAGTTGCAAATATTAATAGAAACAATTATGAGGAATGTTTGCAGTTGCATGACAGGTGTTGAATTACTTTATTACTGAACCTTCAAAGACATCCTTGATTCTCAGTATACCGGCTCTCTGCCACTGTGTAAATAGACATTTTGGAATCCCCGGACCCAAATACTTATTGTTAAAAAGAGTAGTTAAAGGGTAAGAGATTGATAGATTTAGGTACCTTGCACCAAAGTGATCCCATATCTGAAGGGAATGTGTGCGTTCTGGTTGGATAACATAGTTTTGTGGTATAGAACTATATTGTGGTGGGACCCATTTTGTGGTGGGAGCCATATTAATAGTGACATATCTTCAACTCCCAACCTCTACCATAAAATCAACCAACTTAACAACAAAGACAAAATGGTACATCAAGATAACTATGGGAGATTTCCATGCAAAGATTGGTACCCAGCAGAAAGACGAAGCATCAGTTAGTAAGTATGGTTACAGCAACAAGAATGAAGGTGGAGACAGATTTGTAGAATGTGACAACTTCTACATCATGAATATCCTTCTTTATAAAGAAAATAAATAGAAAATGGGCAAGGAGTGAACGCAATATATTCAAGAATAACTATAGCCTCTCTAACAAGAAACACGTGATTGAAGACTGCACAGTCCTTAGCTGTTTTTGACACAAGAAGTAATCACTGGTTTGCTGCAAATGACATCATAATGCAAAGATGGAAAGAAGAAGAACATTGATTAAAAAGAAGACAACAAACATAATCAACATAAAAGAATCTCAAGAAGAGAATTTAAACTAGAGCTGAAAAAATCTCTTTAGCTTGCTCGAGATGAATGGGGATATATTTAACAAACCATTATTAAAAACTTTTAAATTGTGATTAAAAATGTTCAGAAAAAAGAGAAACTTTAGGAATCGCTAACAAAAAACAGGATAAGAAAATATCAGATGAGACAAAGTAGTTACTGAGGAAACGACAAAAACGAGAACAAATCAGGCACCAATGATGTAGATGCTGCTTGAAGAACAATGGAGCAATGCCATGGTTACCTCATCCGTAAGAAAGGAGACAAAGAAGACTTGAAGAACTACAGTATATACCAATCCGTCTACTTCCACAATATTTTTATGACGATACATACAGATGCAGCTACCAACATTCGACCATGTCACTATCAAATTTGCGAGATTTCGCCCGAGATCCTTGCTACGTTGACCGCAGTCGACTAATGGCCCATCGGATTAACACAGCAGAGAACCCTGCTGTGTGAATCCTACACTGGGTCTACCTGTCTGTAAGAGACGCGCAGTAAGAGAGAGACTGAATCAGTCACTCTACCTGCGCACCTTTAACAGGCGATCACAGGGTTTTTATTTCATTTTAATGTTACAGTATTGTAGCAGGGGATCTCTGTTGCTGAACCGCATGAATTTCAGCTACGGGGACCCCCTACCTCCCGAGTTACAGGCCCCGTTATAGGGTGCCAGTATCTCGGCGGCCAAGTTTAAACTCTCCCGCATCACGGCCCACGTGATCGGGGGATTTAAAGAAACCAGACAGGTAGACCCGGTAGGATTCAAACAGCAGGGACCACTGTTATGTCAATCCGATGGGCCATTATAGTCTGCTGCGGTCCACCTCAAGAGATATTGCGACATAGTGCAGTTTTCATCTCGAGATGTGGTCGAGTGTTGGTGGCTGTATCAGTATTGACTGCAATAGAACCTGGACTTTGCTCAGCCGAGAGAACAAACAGGGTTTCGTAGTGGACACAACACAATGGACCACATCAAAGTTGCATAAGATGTGATTTCCTGAAGAAATGAATACGATCTACCACTCAGTTTAGGATTCATAGATTATGACAAAGCATTTGATTCTGTCTACAACTCAGCGGTTTTAAATGCAGAAAGAGGACAAAGCGTGGAAGAAGCGTACATTGATGTTATCAAGAACATTTACGAGAATGCCACATCAACCATTACATTACATGAAAATACAAGCAAGGTCAGGATCAGCGAGGGAGTGCGACAGGGAGGCACCATGTTACTAAAGCAGCAACACTTGAAGAATTATTACAAGCAATGAATTGGGAAGAAAAGGGAATTAAGATCAATGGTGTGTACTTGAGTCACCTAGTTATTTTTATCATAAATTGGGGAGAGCTCCAAAAGCGAAGCAGAGAACTCGTCGAAGCAAGTAAGAAGGTGGGCCTCCATATATATCTCAGCAAGACCAAAGTGATGTTCAACAGCTGGGTCACGTCTATTGTACCAGTGTACATGCATAATGTTTACTAGGCGGCGACAGGGTAAATTGAATCAAATTAGTTTACTTACAATACCATGTGTTATTCGATGGCACAAGCCCTATGTAAGTACCGTTCGCTTACATAATAACTCAGCCATTGTCCGAGAGCTGTGGGTAATGGGTTTGTAAGTCATTCTTATTGAGGAAGATTTTTAGGTGTCATAGGGTGGGATGGGGTTGAGACAGGGATTAACCCCTTGTTTTCCTGAGTGGTTAGTAAATCATTGCCATTCAATGGGGGGAGGGGAGTAAGTAGTCTATTGTTAGATATATGTTAGTCCATTGGTACCCTGTACTGGCCAATTAGCAATGGTTAAGGCTATTGAATAGCTGCCCATTTTGGCTACTATAAATAAATAACACATTATAAACATTGATTATATTAACTTTATTATCTAATCTAGATATTCGCTTTGCCATAAATCCTACCTAACTTCAAGGTTAGACATTATTTCCCGTCCTTAACCTTTATCAACTTTAGTGAATATGATATGCCTATGATTTTAGCTCATTTTCATAATTTTAATAGCATACATTATAAATAATGCTATTCTTTTTATGGGGTTAAAATCAGTTTAAAGTTACGTTGCTTGTTTTAGTGAATACTGCATTGCTATTAATGGGACATTACCTTAGGTTAAGAGTGCTTAATGAACCTAGGTCTCTGCTTTGTAATGTTTATGAAGACATTTGCTTGGGTCTTTAGGGTTCTTTTACTGTATAAAGTGCAATTTTGGCATATAAATAGCTATAATTCTGTAATTCACACTACCAAGAAGTCTTTTTTTAATTTATTTTTTACACCATGGCAAGATCAAACTGGAAGTACAGTGTAGGATAAAGGGTGCATTTTTAACCGTTGTAGTGCTCCATGCCTGTTGATATTGCAAAGCATCTCATTAACATACAACCTTTTAAAAACATCTGTACAATGTTAAAATACTAAAGTACAGTGTCTGGGTACAAAGTACAGCAACTCACTGCATAACGATGCTGCCAGCTTCTCGCCAGCACTAAATTAATTGGTCAACAAAGAAGTCTCTTTTTTTTTTCCTTCAGAAAATTGCATTATTTATTGCATATGCCAAAATAAATGTTCCCCATAAAGTATGCATTCTGCTTACTGTGTACTATTATTCTGAGAAGTGACAGAGCTGAAGGAGCTGACTGACATTTTATATCCACTGAAATTCATGAGATTCAACGTGAGGCTTAAGCTGTTACAGTACTAACTAAAGGTCATTCTTTATATGGGGATTATCTGATTTTTCTTGACAGCATGGTATACACATGAGAGGCCAAGGAGAGGAAATCTTGACAAGAGTGCTTCAACTTTTCACAAGGGTATTAAAAACAATACAGTTTAATAGATAAAGTAAAACAGACCATGGTGTCTTCAAATGTGCATCCTCATTGTACCAGAAAATATGTTTATGCATAGCCTTTGAGGTAGTTAGGTAGGTCACAGAGATCTAAACTGCAGCCACCTGACTCCAATATTTAAACTAGGAATAAACCCTAAAAATAATACTGGAGGTCTGTTGTCTGCAGTTATCCTCTCTCCTCGCAGACTTAGCATGTTATAGGGTTTGGGAAAGTCTCTGATCAGTAATCTAGATGAGGCCTGTTGTAACATCAACCCTCTATCATCTTGAGTCGGCTATTGTCCCAGGTTTGATGGTTTTATTCAGTGTTGTCTGTTCGCTCACTTATTTAAAATTGGCACAGCAGGCCTGTTTTACAGTACATGTTCTTGCAATACTGTATGTGCTTCATGATGTTGTGTTATGTATTTTATATGTAAAGGACTCAGGCAGGATGGATGACACGCTAGCGGCTAGAACAACCATATAGCCCTATAAATGTAAAAATCAGCACACTTTACCATATACCCAAACCTTTCCATACACCCCAATCTGATTGTACTTGGAGAGTGGAAACAGTAAAAAAAAATCAACGTTGGAGAAATCAGTTGCTACTTGTTCCACTGTCAGAGCTAAAACTAGAGGGGCAGTAGAGCAGGCATTACATGTACTGGGGAAAAAAATCATACTTTCAGTATTTTCCATACTGGGAGGTAAAAAAAAAAAAAATATATATATATATATATATATATATGCTTGTTGAGTATCCCACTGAAATGGATTATGTAAAAGTTAGGGAAATATACCACTTCACTATGAAGTTATGATTTACTGCCTACTTATTGTACCCATTTATCTTCAAATCAATGCACAGACGTGAACATGAAAGGTCTTCCTCTTTTTGGTTTCTGCCCCTTTAAGGCTATCTAGCATTCCAATTCCATGATTTAAAGAGCCCGTCCGAGCTTTGCAACTTCTTGAATTGAATTAGAATGCTAAATAGCATTAAAGTTGCAGAAACCAAAAAGAGGAAGACCTTTAATTTTCATGTATCTGCATTGATTTGATAAGATAAATGGGTGCAATATGTTAACTCACTGATGAGCAGCTCATTTCCCTATTCATTTAACCACATCAAGCAAATTCATGTCAGCTCCAGCACCAAAAAGGGCTCAATTATACCAATCTCATTAGGTAGCTGCAAACAATGCTTTGATAACCGGGAAGTCTACTCGTATTGAATTGAGAATTAACACCAGCTCAATTTCTATTTTCTTAAACCCTACTTCAAAATGCAATGAAGGCCCAATTAGTGGAATGAAATATCCATGTAATCGAATCTATGCATAGTGGATTCACACTTTTTTTTCCATTACTTTTATTAGCATAGTTCACCAATATACAACAATATGCACAAGAAACGTAACATTTACTTCACTTTACTTGGGTAGCACTAGAAAAGGGGCGTTTTGTTTGGCGGATTTGGATCTGCAGATGATCGGCCGGTTCCTTTGGTCTGTGGATTTCTGCGGATCAATCTCAAAAAGGGCGAATTGTGTTTTGCAAATTTTTTATTGTTACCAACACACTCCGCGGATTCAGCAATCCGTCGGCGGATTGTGTCTAATGGCATTTTTTTATGAATCCGCATGGATCAAAACCAACCAAATCCGTCAAAATAAAACTGATTTTTGGGGGAAAATGCAAGAAATTCCGGGAATCAGATTTGGGCGGATTCACCCATCTCTAGGTAGCACCCAAAGAATACTGTACAAGTCTTGTTCTGTTTAAGCAGCCGTCCACCATGCTGAACCACATTTGTGAATTATTTTGACTTACTTTGAATCTTTTTGTCCTTTCCAATTCTGTTTTTAAATCCGATGCTCTGTTCAGGAGATATGTGTTTGGATTATTAAGTGTCTGGGAGGTTAAATTGCTCAATATTCTACCATTATATGAGTTAGACCAGGGGTGGGCAACTCCAGTCCTCAATGGCCACCAACAGGTAAGGTTTTCAGTATATCCCTGCTTCAGCACAGATGGCTCAATCAGTGGCTCAGTGGAAGACCACCTGTGCTGAAGCAGGGATATCCTGAAAACCCGACCTGTTGGTGCTCTTGAGGACTTGATTTTCCCACCCTTGAGTTGAACTCATATAGGCTTCTGAAAAAAAATCAAAAGACCAATCCTGGGGCTCAAGAGTACTCCAACAGTGAGACAAATTTACAATGTAGATCACAAAGTAGCCTCAATAATATTCCACATTTGTATATAATAAGGTATCCCAGTCAAGTCCATATTTACTTTTTCTTGTTGAACAGTTGAACAGTCTGGGGGCTTCGCATTGAACATTAATAAAGATAGCGCCTACCTGTCTTCACCCTCCATGAAAGCCCGCAACTTCCAGGAGAAATGTATGTGAGGTGCACAATATCCTTTAGTTCATAACAATGGCCCAGTGAAAGACTGCAACCTTTATATCATACGGAGTGACTCACGCTTGCAGAGGTGTGTGACTCCAGTTCTCCTCTCCAGGCTTATCATTGGGATCTGTCTGTGTGCTGTTCGCCTGAATGCTGAAAGTGGAAGTGAAAAACCTGCGAGATGCCATCGGAGCAAAAATTGAGTGAGAGAGGGTAACTTCAAAAATAAATCCTTTATTCAATCAGACGACATAGGAGCCGATATATTTGTGCAACTGCACTTTATCAAGGCTCCTCATATAGGCTTCTGGAGGAAATTGCTATTTAAAGTTCTGGGAATCTTTGCTGGCGTAGTTATCAATACGTCTACCCATTTTTGGAGCAAAATTGGATCAAATTGCGTAATTTTTGTGTTGCACCTCTTTGGTCCAATGTATCAAGGTCTTTGCTCCACTTTTTGCGCTGTGTGCGTCAGCTTGTGTTTTGGGAGGAGTTACATAGCGCAAAGATTATGAAATGTATCAAACTGTACAGTATGCCTCGGTGCGTCACTTTTTCCCCTTTCGATCTGAGCCCAAAAATCTGCCAGGTCTAAGGTGACGTTAACTTTGTTGCGTACAAATGTGCACTTTATGTTAGAAACTGGAGCAACAAGTTAGGTACATATGACGCAATTTTGGAGCAGTGCGTCAAAACAAGTCTTTCTGCATGTTGATACATAGGACCCATTAAACTCTTAAGGCTGCCCAGGAGAAGGAGAAGACTTCATTCCAGTGTCCTGTTCCATCTCTTTAACAACGGAAACTATTTATAAAGACTTCACCAAGCACTGCTACAGAGAATAAATGTAACTAATGTCAAATGCAGTATATATGCTGCAGATATCTACAATGTGCTTAGTATAGCATACATTAACATGGAGGTTAGATATGCACATTTCTATTTCCTTTCATTTTAGCTTAAAAAGTAAAAGAACATGATATCATTTCTTTTTGATTTTAGATTTAAAACATACGTGTCAAACTATGAAAGGATACGTTGGGTGCAACTCCTGAGCATTATTTATTACTTCTGTGCAATATAAATAAACGAAACTGAGAAAATATATTGCAAATATTATGTACACACACACGCACACGCACACGCACACGCACACACACAATATTTGATATGTATTTGGATATGTATGTGTGTGTGGATCTTATCCAATTAGGCACAAAGGTTGCACTTGATGGGCATGCATGTGGTTTTAGCTGTACCTATTATATTACTATGTCAATTACAGTATGTTCCCAGAACAATGAGTCCATTAGTCTGGATGTCCCGAGGCATGGCTCTTTTTAGACATACCCCATACGCAGCATGACTTCTCATTGTACTTGAACAATTGCTACATGATCCTTTATGAATAGTCAAAGAAGCCCCCAAACCATTCACAACAAACAAATTCATACTCTAACTACTGTTTGTAATAATATTTGGAATATATTGAGTCCTGTAATTTGCTATTTAACGTATATATATATATATATATATATATAAATATAGATATACAGTATATATATATATATATATATATATATATATATATATATATGAGAAAGCGTAAAGTTTTAGATAAAGCTCAGACATGCCTGAAACTTTCCGGCGTTTGTGAGTTTGACCATTGATGACTCATTCTGTTTAATTAAATTGTTCATACGTTTTTACACTAGGAGCGGGTGCTTTCTCTTTTCTCTCTCTTTTTGGTTCCAGCCAGGAAGTGTTAAATCCTTGGAGAAAGCAGCCGAGGGCTCCAGAAAGACTGGTGGTTGCATTCATTTGCATTAAGCTTGCCACTTTAATGGACTTTGTTTCATATTTTTCTTAAATTGCATTGTATTTCCCTATTTACTCCAATATCTCTCGTGTGGGTCATTTATGGTCCCTTCATAGTATATTAGGCACCGTTCTATCTATCTCTCTATCTCTCTATCAAAAAACATTGACTACTTACGATATATAGTCTTCACCAAATAAAATCACTGTTACCTGATGATTTTGCCTCTATGTTCCATGGTGGGACAACATTCTTGCTTCATGTTCTTAACAAAAATAGTGTCCTGTGGTATTTGTGATTGTGGTATTTGTGATTGTGGTATTTGTGTTTGTGGTATTTGTGATTGTGGTGTTCCATGCTAAGGTTAACATTTTGCAAACCTATTATTACAGTATTTATAAAACCTCTAAATTCTGTATTGTCTGTTTCCCCATTTATTTCATTGTGATTTATAAAATGGTTTCTCTCGTTTATTACCTTTCACAAACTTGTTTGCTTGATTAAACCATTGTATGTAATTGCCCTTTCTAATTACTGTATGTATTTATTTAAAACAAACAAATCTGGTGCTTCATTCAGGAGTTATAAACATTTGAAATATTAAGTGTCAGGGAGGTTAAAATGGAGTTCTCCTCAGAGCATAGTGGCGTTTAAAGGTTGCCATGGTAACCACTAATATTCGCAATGAAAAAAAACCATGATTTTTTAATAGGGTTGTCTTCCCTACATGCGGTTGCGCCATCGCGCTTTGTATATATATATATATATATATATATATATATATATATATATATATATATAAAATATGCAGTATAATATATATAAAAAAAACTAATGGAGAAACACGCACATCAGGGCTTTAAAAAAAGGAACATTTATTTAAAGACTGTCAACGTTTTAACTCTCACCTGGGCCTTTCTCTTCCAAAAACATGAATCTCAGATTCACATGAAAGGACGGAATTTAGCAGTGACAACACAACTTTTTAAAACAGGATAATCATATTTGTAGGTTTCAAATTCTTCTTGTTTGGATTAATTTCTCTGAATGCATTTTCTCTGTATATCGCTGATAAATACATGCGTTTTTAACCAAAAACCACCTCTGCATCTGTGTGGAGGGTTTCATGTGTTCACCCATCTTTAGTTATGGGCATGGTGTTCATATTTGAGCTGCGATGTAGTTACATTTGTTGTGCTCTCTCAAGTGACAAATAATTTTACTGACAAGAGCCCTGAGGTGAAGTCCAAGTCAGATCAATTAACGGATGCTTTGCTAGACTCTACATTGTGCAATGCCAGCATTCTCTACAGTGCATCAGCATTTAACTTCCCCCGAATACCCCATCTGTCAAACTGGTAAAACATTGAGATTAACATCTAGTAATGCGTAACCATAGCAGTCTCTTGTTCTGTTTTGGCTCAGTTTAGTCATTAAGTTGCAGGAAAGCAATTTATGATTCTATTACTTTTTATGAGCTATAGCTGAATATTCAAAGAATCCAAGCAAATTGCTTACAAGGATGATACATAATAGTGCGCAAGGTGCAGTGTTATCTCTCTTTGTTCAAAAAAAATACTAAATTGTCCTCACATTTTCAGTTTAAGTCCACAAACCTCAGTGTGCATTAATTCAGGGATGCTCAAGTCCCCCCCCCCCCCCCCCCCAACAAGTCAGGTTTTCAGGATATCCCAGCTTCAGCACAGGTAGCTCAATCAGAGGTTCAGTCCAAGACTGAGCCTCTAATTGAGTCGCCTGTGCTGAAGCAGGGACTGATTGAGCCACCTATGATTGAGCTACCTGTGCTGAAGCTCCCCTCCCCACCCCCTTAACGTAAATTAAGAGAATTGTTTTTTTTTAATTTAGAACTAGTGTTAATAACTATAACTTATTAGAGTAATACTAATTATAATATTGATATCGTGAAAATAATGCATTTTCTTAACCTATATAATTAAACATCTGTGCGGCGTCAACATTTTTTGGTTAAAATACATAACAAGAACATTCTGCATTAATACTATAAACAGACATCTTAGGGTTTACGCCAGGTTCAACTTGGCAAACAATTTTGATGCACTTTCTACTTGTTTAAAAAAATTAAATGTCTTATGCACCACAAGTGGTATTTCTATTTACTGTACATTGAACGGTGGAGGGTTTTTGTCACTTTATTTTTACCCACCATAACTTATCTAATGTTTGGTTATACCAGCTTCACATTGCATACCTCGCACTGCTGAGACCCAAAAAATCGAAACAGCCGTCTGTGAGTAGGTTTACTAGCTATACACTTTAACCCAGGCTGTATTGAAAAGCTGTGTAATACGACAGGCTTAAACTTATAGGGGTCCATGTTAAAATGGATAAGAAGTGAAGAGTGACACTTTGAGTGCTCATTTGCATGCCATTACCCACAATCCCTGGCTGCAGTGGAAGCACTGTTTGCTAAGCAATAATGGGGAAAGACCGGGTTGCAGACCTGCCTGAGACATGCAAATGCACCACAAGTGGTATTTCTATTTAAAATTATCTTCCTAATGTAGCCCTGCTTCCTAGCGAACGCAGGCCACTACCATATGCTGTATTACCTGTAGGCTCATAGGGTCTGAGCCTCTGCCACGGAGAGCCTGGGGTACACACAATATCTAGAACTTGGTGCAGCGCCTCCACCTGCGACAGCTTCCGCCCGAGGGGAAGTGGGTCTTCGCAGGACTTATATACAACACACCCACACACAGCGATATCCTTTAACCAATTAACTTTACTTGCATATACCATAGGGATTATACCAACAGGTGTCCCTCCCTAGAGGAGACACTATACTCGGCGTCTCGTTAACGCTCACCCTCCCTTCTCCTTTCACCGGGTGATCCCACCTCATGTCCAGTTCCCCTTGGGAATAGTTCCCCCACCCTCAAGTGAGTCAATGAATGTGTATGAGTGTGACTGCGCAGCCACTGTGTCCTGAATGAAGGATGGTACCGTTGGTGCACTTTAGAATTACCTGACGGGCACACCAGTACCCGGTGTGGCTACAATCTTCACAAAGAATCAGCGAAGTGTAGATGACGTCACCCGTCGGTGTTGAGGGCGATCCCACCCAGACACGCTGCGGCACGATAGCGGGGTCTGCGCCCAGACCTCCTGCCAACTTAGAACTGTCCCAGCGGTAATAATGTGGCAATAAGGGAACCAGAACCTGACTATGGCCAGTCCCTAGCTCTGCTTGTCTCTACGGGGACTCAGCGCCTAACTGGGCCTGGGGCATGTGGCCTATGTAGGGGGGCGGTCTGCCTCCCCACACCGAAGCTCCCTCTCCTCTCCAACCAACTCTGAACACTCGTGCGCACAACCACTTCCTTTTCCTCCTGATCTCGCACCTCATTGGCCCAGGCGCATCACAGGGACCCGCGGGGGCTTCTGGGACTCGTCGTGCGCTACCTCCTTCGCGGGCTTTCTTACCCTCGCTCTGCGCATGCGCAACCTCTGCTAGGCTAAGTCGGTGCTGGCGCCAACCACATCAAGGCGGCTCCCTTGCGCGGAACCTCCATTATCGGAGTGTTCCCTACTGCAACATTCCCAACCATACAACAAACGGGTGGAAAAAGGGGGTCCCGGCTACACTAATTTATCAAAATTCCCGTTTTCCTCTACCCATGGCTGTTGATGAAATATCTTTAACTTAGGTTTATGAATTTCACTAGACAATAACAATTCTCCTTTACACGTTGGCCTCTTCACAGAAGTCACACATAATTTGCAGACATCATATGTCTAACAAAATGAAAACGAATTTTCGCTAATGAGCATCCAAAAATATTTGACAAGCAAGCATGTTCTCCTAGAATTTGACAGTAGCAGATCGTCATGGAGTACAAATTGCCCTGCAGCTTCTTTGAACTAATGGATTTTCTATCTGTGTAAACCACAAAGGCAGGCGTGAAGAAAAAGGTTATATTTCATTCAGAATAATATTATGTTATGCATGTCAGAAAAAACTAGCAGTTGCTGATTTGTGTAACAATAAAATATTATACTGTCAAATAATACATTATGAACTTTTTTCTTAATAAACCAAGGCTGCTTAATGTAGCATAGAGACTTTTGTGGTGTCGTTTTGGCCTCGTGGGGTGGGGTGGTGGTGGCGGGGGGACAAGAGAGAAGGTACCATATACATGCCACTATATCTTTTAATCAGATACAGAAAACCCTGGTCCAGCAGGGGGAGGGGTGGCATGCCTTTTTTAAAATGTATTTATTTATAAAATGTTTTTCCAGGGAGTAATACATTGAGCGTTACCTCTTGTTTTCAGGTATGTCCTGTGCACTGAGTTATGGTGACAATAAATGGTTACATTAAATAAACAGAAGTTTATACAGGCATATCTCACATTAGTGTACGCAATGGGACTGGAGCATGTATGTAAAGCGAAAATGTACTTAAAGTGAAGCACTACCTTTTTCCCACTTATCAATGCATGTACTGTACTGCAAATGTCATATACGTGCATAACTGATGGAAATAAGGCATTTGCAACAGGCTCTATATTCTCCCCGCTTGTGCACACCTTTGGTACAGGTAGGGAGCTGGTATTGCTGTTCAGGACGTGCTGACTGGCGCATGCGTGAGCTGCCGTTTGCCTATTGAGTGAGAAGTACTTACTCGCGAGTGTACTTAAAGTGAGTGTACTTAAAGCGGGGTATGCCTGTACATTCCATTCACAGACATTTCAGGACAGTTAGAGATAATATGATTATGGGCGTATGTCACAGTTAAAGACAATTCAAATATGAGACAGCTGAAGCATTGAAATGACTTATACTGGAGGCGGTTGTGAGAGTCTCTGGTAGGTTGTTCCAGTCGGGAGGTGTAAGGTAAGAGAAGGAGTGGTCGGATTCCTTGATGAACCTTGGGACCGACGAGTGGCATGACTTGGTGCCGAGAGGACCCTAACTGGAGGTTGATGAAGTCAAGTCAAGGGGGTGGATCAGGGAGGTTATTTAAGGAGTGAGGTTAGGAGTCTTACCTCTCTCTTCCTGCTGAAATTCTATCGGATAAGTTCCCACCCTCTCTCTGTTGATGTGGTGGTTGTGTTGGAGCAGAAAATTGGGAGCGTTGTGGGTTGAAAAAATGTTTGTCGTAGCTTAAAAGGGATGGTATGGTGGGAGTAGTGTGCCCAGAGTGGGCTTTGGTCAGTATTGGCTCCATTAAGGGAGGTGTGTTGGACGTCTTAGTTGGGATTTATGAAGAAGGCGGTGTAATGCTTGGATCAGACGGCCGGCATGAGTGTGTCCTTCCATGTATGTGTAATTATGTGCCACAGGGCCTGGGCGGCTAGTGATGATGTGGGTACGAGTCGAAGGTTTCCCTTGGACTCTTACCTACAGTATGTAATGACAGAACAAGCTGGCTGGGTCCGTATGTTTTTTAATGTATTTTCATATTAATATCTTTGTGTTTTTAATAAAATTGTGACTGGTTTATCTTTCCAAGAAGTTGTGTGGTGTGGTTAATCAAAATTGGAGGGGAGGACCGGTTCTAGGCATGGGTAAGTCAAGTAACTTTAACGAAAATGCAATTATCCCATGTTGCAAGGTGTTAAACAGTCACAAAATATATTTAATTATATTAAGTTATAACTTTCAGGTTCCACTCACACTGACGCAGCATTTTTGCTATGAATATATTTCTAATTGCCTTTTCAGGCTTCTGAAATGTTATTTTTGCTCTCTCTTTTGTTAAAGTGGCTGAATAAGATGCATTTTTATTTAAACGTATTAATCACAACAGTTGTTTTATTACTGTTCTCTGCCTAACAGCAATTTTAAATCAGGACAAAATGGCATAGATCAGCCTACAGTTAATTAGTTATGAAATGACCGTGTACATTGTGTTCATTGCAATAAAACAACTGAGATGCATTCCAAATGTAAGTATAAGAGATGCACTGCACCTATAATTGCATCACACATATACAATTATTTGTTTTCTACCCATTGGCTTAGTTGCTGTTTCATGGGGAGCAAAGTGACATATCTCAGTCAGCTGTGAGGGTGAATTATAATTAACCCTGCTGAGGCTGCCATATGGACTGAAGAACCGAGGTGTTGTTTGAAGTTATAAATTAGATTCATAACAGCTGGCATATGTTCTTTTCTAAAAAAAAAAAAAAAAAAAAAAAAAAAAATTGAATTGAAATAAATTCACTTTAGAGCAACATTGTTTTGAGAACATTAGACTTTAAAAAGAAATCAAACTACAAAATAGAATGTATTATGTGGAGAAATATGACTCCAACAGTATCCTACTGCAGGATGTCTTAATATGGCTTATTCTCTATTTTATTATGGATGATGTAACACAGTACTGCAAGTATAGAAGGGAGTCCCCAGGGGGGGAAGGAGAGAACAACGCCCCTTAATCAGTGCACAACTACTAATCAGAGGGACACAGTTGTAATGGTTTGTATGGTAAACCATTGAGGGAGTATTCCAGCAAAAATGAGTGAAAGCAGAAATGCTGCGTGATGAATTGATAATTAGTGCGAGGGGAAGCAGTGCTACTTCATGATAAAATGTGTGAACTTATATATAAACTTTTATTAAATATACTTTAAAAGAAATATCACTAGTAGGTTACAAGACAAAAGCAATTGCGCAGTAATATTGCAGATATGGACAAATATATAGACATTTAAAAACTATAATATAAAAGAACCCTTTCGGATAGTCTATCAGACGAAGCAGCACCTCCACAAGCAGTGTTAGTACCTTGTGGATTCTCTGTATTAACTAATGATGGGTGAGAGTCACTGACTGCCTATGGTGTGGAATATTGGCTTAGCACTGTTTGGCAGTCAAAAAGGTAGTTAGTCCCAGTTAATTAGGGATAGGGGTAATGATGACCCTAAGTTAAATATCCTGTAGGACCAAAAATTACATATATTGCTGTTTAGCAGCCAAGCAGAAAATCACATCTTAATACATCAGAGGTAGGGGTTAAGAGATCCCTGTACTAAATACCCTAGTTACCATCCTAATCAATCAGGGGTAAGGGTAAATAGATCCCTGTCCTAGATACCCTGGTTAGTAGAATCTATCAATAGATAATAAATCTGAGGTAGGGGTAATGGTGATCACTGTGTTAGATATCAATGTTTCTGGTGAATCTAGAAATTCATATAATTAGCAACCAGCAAGGAATAAATCCTAACAGGTCAAGGGTAGGGGCAGCGGAGCTTCCTATACTGTGTATCATTGCACCCTTGTGCCAAGAAGCTATGAATATATGCTGTTTAACAAAGATGCTGATAACAGTTGATAGCAACCTGTCTGGATCTGTAGGCAGACATGCAGCCGAACAGGGAAACACTGTAGCAGATGGCAGGCAACAGTGTGTGCTGTTCACCAGATAGACACGTGCTGACTGATGACATCAGCACGTGAGCAGCCGACGCGCACGTTCAGTGTCACAGGCACGCTCCGTCAGTGTCGTACTGTAAGTACAGCAAGGCCCAGCTTCTCGGCGCCCTTCTCCTCGGCACCCCGCTGATACGGAGGCACAGAGAAGGGGGCCGCCTTGTCTGCCCAGAGGTCACGCAGGCCAGAACGGGCTGTTTCCGCCAGCGCACATGCGCAGAACGTAGGTTGCGCGCGCAGAATGGTTTGCGCATGTGCACAAGAGGGAAAAATGCCGGTTTGCGCATGAGCTCAAGGGGGAAAATGCCGGTTTGCGTATGCGCTCAAGGGGGAAAATGCCGGTTTGCGCATGCGCACAACTGAAAATCGCCGGTTCTGCTTTCCGACGATTTTCACTAAACGGCGGGCCCTTAGAATGGAACCCGCCGTATGCCCGGGGCCCTGCTGTACAAATAAATATCTTAGAAAATAAATGGAAAGGGATTGATGACGAACATAAAAACACAAACTTGTGGATTCTTGACATGACTTTCTAAAGTTTATAGCATCAAATAAAGCAGGATAACTGCTTGTATTGCAAAGCAATGTTTACTTTAAAGCGGCAGACCAAGCAATATCCTACTAGTGTTTAAAAAAACAAAAAAAAACAAATCAGTTCTGTACTATAAGAAAATACTTGTAGCATTTTGAAAAAACAAAACAAAAAAACCCCAACAACTCTGAATGACATTTTTAATGTATTATAATGTAGCAAGCATTTTTTGTTTTTATATCAACCATTTACAAAGTCACATCCCCTTCCTCTTCTGAAACAGGCTCTGGCACACCCCTTTTTGAGCCCTGCCCTCTCTCTAGCAGTACACCAATAGTATATAGTGTCAGCCTGGTCACAAGATCTTTGCATCTGTGGTGAGCCATTCAGTGAACCCTCGAGCCGAATCTTCGTTGATTGATCACAGGAGAACAGATCGATCAGCAACTTAGCTAATTACTTATTGTGTAGATTGTATTGATGCACATATTAATGGGGAAAAAATAAAATAAATATAACGGCAGCTTGGACTGCTGCTTTAATAGAATACTAAATAGAAATAAATAGCTACACTGTAGTAAAAGCTATTGCACCTGGTTGGTTGTGCATTTGAACATCATCCATTCCCATTCTAGTAAAACCAAAAGAAAAGACTAGTTTACTGTTTCTCTTGACTCATTACACAATTTGTGACTGCGAGCACTTTCATGACTCGGATACGACAATAATTCTTTATTCACTTTCTGGCACATCATTTGTAAACACACTGCAGAACAAACTATGCACTTGCCTCAGCAAGCTCTTCTTACAAGACCTTGATATTCAGCACTTTCCTATTGGTGCTACGTCCTTGCTTCTTTGTATGGAAATGTCTTGGATAAAAATAGAATGCATGAGCTTTGTCCAAGCGAGACATGATAAAAGAGAGATAGCTACAGGTATGTCATGTTGTCTCAGTATAGTTTGGTTTTTGCATGGATCTTACAGTGTGAGGGAAGATGCATTATGGCTAGTGCTATCTTTGTAAATCATGTTAGCCCTCTATGGCTAATATTAGCCAGCAGTCATATCAGGCATGTGGCTATGAACAAGTGCAATACTAAAAAAGTAGAGGAATAACATAATAATGTTCTTAATAGTATTAAGTAAATTTGCTTTAGTGTAACCATCTTTGCCCAGATTTTAAAGAGTTGACATCAATAGTCTTTGTATACTGTACATGGCAGTGCTCATTTGTGGATACCTTCATCAGGTCTCGGCTGGGCATTGGTAAGCAATGATAGGCGCCACAAATATTTATGGTACAAACATTCTCCTTTTATTTGAAATCATCTACAGTGGCAAGAAAAAGTTTATGAACCCCTTAGGATTTTCACATATTTCAAATCTAAAATGTTATTACAGAGAACGACGAAAAAATGGAACTCAGCTAAAAGGAGAACAAATCTGTCTGACAGTGGATCGGTGGAGTCCCAACTCGATGAAATGGTTTTGTAACCCTTTCTAGACAGTTGAGCATCAATAACTCATTTTCTGAGGTCCTCAGAGATTTCTTTTGATCGTGGCATGAGGTGTTTCCACACACCTGTATGGTGAAGACCAAACTCACAAAGTCTCTGCTCTTTATATAGGGTAGGGCCTCCCAAACTCACCCCTGAAGATCTACCCAATTATTTAAAGACCTGATTTTAATTATCCCCTTTAATTTAGCTGATAAAACCAGAGTTTCACTTATTTTTTGCACATACTATACCCTGACCCTTAATTACTCATTGTTTGCCTAATTCATACATTATTTTGTTTCAAAAGACATGGAATTGGTCAATATAAACGCTATTTGATATTTAAGAAAAGACTGGTTTTGATTCAAGAAGGTTATCATGGAAAAACTATAGAATTTCCATAATTATCACCATCAAACTTTTTCTCGCCACTGTTTTTACAAAGCAGTGTAATCTTCAATGGGTTCTTATCAAGTGTTGCTTCCCTAGGGTACACCTGTACATCCTCACTCAATGCCCCTAGGGTGGTGCTGCTACTTGTTACTGAATTCACCCTCTATAATATACTCCCTCCTTATATATGGTCCGTGCCTGTGTCAATTTACACATATGTACACTTGAGGCTCCTCCACTTGTCACCTCCCTGGAACCTGACCTTCTAGAACTATATATATATATACATACATACATACATACATACATACATGTATGTATGTGTATATATATATATATATATATATATATATATATATATCCTGTGATGATATCACTTTCACTGGGCAGAAGAGGGTGGGGCTATGATTGTGCCTAGTCACCCAGCACCATATAATGGGGAAGGGGCGCTACACTGTGTGGGCCCACAAAGTTAACCCCTTAAGGTCATAGTAATCCTAAAGAGGGGTTACACTAGTATTACTAAAAAATAGCCTGCATGCAAACGTGTGACTAGAAAACGGTTTGCCCTGGGTGTAGGGAAGAGTTTAGTTTTGATTTAGATGCTTTTAGTGCAAAAAAAGCAAAACTTTTTTATTTAAAGGAAAAGTTTTGGTTTGGTAATTACTTTTTTTTAATGTACTGAATTTAAACATTCTATTGCACATCTACTGTAGACCCAGTACATATACTTATCATTGTTAATATTATGTAAGAAGATGTTCCAAGAGAACAATGCTGTTCACAATATACTGCATCAGCCAGTGACCACTTTAAATCCCAATATTCACCTTGAGCATACAATTTTTTTTTCTAATTCCATCATCAAATTCAAAATGGGACACAATCATCTCATCACATCATTTATTTAACATGCTTTACTAAGTAGAATTTATTAGGATGAGCATCAAGGAACGGTTATGCCTGTGATAAAATGATACCGCCAAACCTTTCAGTGAGTGTAATTGCATTCTTTCAGCTAGCAGAATCCAGAATGCCTTCAATAGTATATTCTCGGGTAATTCATCAGGGAACAATTACAGTACTTGCGGGTATTCATGTCTGGAGTGGCTTGATATTTTGAGCACAGTTTATAAACATGTAATGTATTATATATTATAAGCTGAGCTGAAAAGCAATTGTAATATATTTTTTGAACAACTGTGTTACTGCATGTCAGAGCCAGTACATATTTATTTTTTCGGTACATTTGACTGATTTAACTAGCCAGGCTTGTGAACATTGGGGGCACGGCCCTTAAAGAAGGTGTCCGAACACTAATAAAAGTCATCATGCTTTTTAATAGCACAGCAAGAATGTATTTCACAATCTTTAGGAAAACAGTTGGAGTACTTCACTTAATTTAGTTGCTTGCCAACAAAGCTGTCAAAGCAGAATTAGCCTCTGGAGCTCTCATCTTAACGAAATGCCAAAGGATAAACATGAGTATCTTTGATTTGGTTCATTAAGGACATCTTTCACAACTAGTCAGATTTACGGAGCAGTTTGGTCACATTCTAAGGCTTCATCTGGGAAATTAAAGGCCGTGTGTTTCTTTCAAGTTTTTCGTGTAATTGTTTTAAACACTGTGTATTTTGCAAGTCTGTAATAAACTTGGGTTGGCCATGTCTATGATAAAATGAGCCTGGAGCATCTCTTTCTAATCTTTGGATATATTAAGCATCAGTAAGTTCAAAACACCAAAGGCAACAAAATACAATGCAAGAACTACAGAAAGTTTGCATGTGATATTCATTATAAAACATTTTGTAAAATACTTAGCAAAATCCATATTAGAAATGTGTCAAACTTTGCCATAAATTATTATACATAAATTGGAAAAGGTAGGTCAAAAACAATGAAGTTGAGTATCTTTTCTTTGGATATACAGTATTTGTTAGAATATTAAAATGATTTTTTACTACTTTTGTATTTTTTAAATAAATAGGATGTAGAATAAGAAAGAAACGGTTGCATTGTAAATTCATATTTTTCAAACACAAAAAATGTAACCTCTGTAGTCATGGTGACCAGATTGTCAAAATGTCAAAAATAGAAACCAGGACACATTAAGGAATGATTTATAAAACAGACAAATACCATTATAATATTTATTTTTAAGTGATTTCATTTAAGTGTCCCTTTTATGCTGTATTATTTAACTTCAGTTCCCTAAAATAACACAAACTCTCCACTCCCTCTCCCTCCCCCCATTCTTTCTCTCCCTCTTCCCCCATTCTTTCTCCGTCCTTCCCACCCATTCTCACTCCCTCCTCCCCATTCTCTCTCACCCTATATTCTATCCCTCCTGCCATCCAAACAGGGAAAAGCTAAAAACAGGGACATTTGAGAAAATTGTCAGTGCACAGGAACATTTACTAAAAATCCTGGATGAACTGTGACATACTGTATGGTCACTCTATCTGTAGTGCTATAGGGATATATACTTCTTCAAATGAAGGTATGGTTGAGTAGTAAGTTGAAGTGGTACTGTAACTTAGCGGTAAGAACAGTGGCATTCATACTTAGTTTATCCTTTACAAAGTCAGTGTTAGGCCGCGTGTATAGTGCTCGCGACGGGCGACGGGACAGGTGACGTCACCCGTCGCCGCTAGCGAAAGTTATATTTCGCTTTGCGGCGGTGTCGCGGGCGTACTGGCATCTGATTAGTTCAGGGGCTGTCACATGAGGCAACAGCCCTTGAAAAATCAAATATTGCCAGCTACCAAAATTCGCGACGCAACATCGCTCCGTCGCATTGTCGCCATCGCGCTTACTATAAGCGCACGCGGCGGCGGCGGCAATGTATTTGTTTTTGGGCGACATCGTGGGATGTTACAGCTGAGCAGCCGGCAGGGTGTTTCCGCCTGGGGCTGTGGCACCCTTGGGAAAGGGTTTTGGCACTGGCCTATGTGCTAGTAATTCTGCAGAATTCTGGTCTGCAGGGAAAGAAGAAACCTGCAAATTGAACAATGAAACCCAAAATCATTTAGGTTGGAGGATCGATTCAAATACTGAAGCAGATAACTCTCCACCTTACCCAACCACTTATTTTATTTTCAAGAAGACGGCATTTCTATTTTAGGAATTTCAAGTCCTCCATGGTTTACAAGGCATTGTCACAAAAAAATATACTGACAATTATGGCACTGATTGAGATAATCCCAATCTGAATGTGTTTCTCCTAAGAAAATTATTATTTTTGTTTCTAAATGCAATATCATATGTTATGGGACATGAATGAATTGGTTATCCATGACTTTTCTTTGTCTAGCATTGTACCACACTGCGCAATATGTTGACACTTTATAAAGAAACAATATTAATAATTTACTAAATCAGTGGTTTCCAATCTTTTTTTGGTTAAGGAACCCTAGAATTAGATTGGAAAATTCTGGGGAACACCAACCCTCTCCCCCATCTCTCTTCACAACATCTATCGTCTCCCCCTGTCTCTCGTGTCCCCCCTGTCTCCCCTTTCCTCCCCTGCCTCTCGTGTCTTTCTCCCCTCTCTTTTCTCCCCCCTCCCCCTCTTTCTGCCGTCGCCAGGCCTGGGACAACTGGGAGAATTGTCCCAGCTCTCCACCCTCCCCCCCCCCACGGCGGTCGTGGAACCCCTGAGGGGTGCCAACCCTGGTTGAAAATCACTGTACTAAGCCCATCAAATGAAAATAGAAATTAACAAACATGAATTTAAAATCTAGGAGATTCAAGAAAAAAGAATTGTATAATGTTATGATGAATCTAAGGTTCTTAATTAAGAGTAGAACATAAGAGATCTGGTTTGGTTGGTCACAAAGGGATGTTTACTGTTAAAGTATATTGTTATACTACAGTATAGGTTGAATAAAAGCTGTAGCCACTAAAAGTTGTAGACAATTTATTTTAGGGCTGGAGTTTTCAAAACGCTCAGAAGTTTTGCAGACATAAAAACAACAGTAAACACAAAAAACAAAACTGTGCGCTACTACCTAACTACCTATAAAGTTTAAATGTATAAATATATACAGTGCAGTGACTATACCATCAAATTTATTTTTATTTTTTTAAATTAAACCACAACTCCCACAGTGAGATAATTAAACATTAAATAATAAGTGCCACATAACCGTGTTGGGGATAATGGCGTCTGCAGCTGTAAACGCAGGGGTGGCTCAGCACCCCACACACACTAAGAGAATGGAAACAAAAGAAAACAGCGCACAACGCCAAATAGTGAAGCAAATTCAACAATATATTATAGAATTAAAAAGGGGGTAATATATCTGCGTACATGAAAAAAGTTGGTAAAAGGCATGTAGTGTGTATCACACTGTTTACCACTCGGCAGCTGTTAGCTGTAGATTCAGGTGCTTGCTTCCCTCTGCTGCTGCAGCTCAGTTGATTCTGGGGCAGGACGTCAGTCTTTTCACTCCCAAGGGGTCTATGTATTGGCCTGTCCTGTTTTTATTTCATCCTGTGTGCTGTTTTGGACACTTGTGAGAGACTTTGTAAGACTGTTCAAACTTCCCTATTGAATCCACCACGGCTGCATCGTGGCACGCTGAGGGCACCCCAGCAAGCTGCATTTTAACCTCTGTGCAGAGGATACACCTGCCGAGGTACAGGAGCAGCTTCATATCGGCCAGGAAGCAGGAGCGATTTCACCGAGCCCCAGTACCAGCTGCTGAACCTGGCTGCATGAAGGGAAATCCCCTTGGGAGTGAAAAGACTGACGTCCTGCCCCAGAATCAACTGAGCTGCAGCAGCAGAGGGAAGCAAGCACCTGAATCTACAGCTAACAGCTGCCGAGTGGTAAACAGTGTGATACACACTACATGCCTTTTACCAACTTTTTTCATGTACGCAGATATATTACCCCCTTTTTAATTCTATAATATATTGTTGAATTTGCTTCACTATTTGGCGTTGTGCGCTGTTTTCTTTTGTTTCCATAAAAACAACAGTAGTTGAGTGAAAAATGATAAATGCAACTAATGATAAATGTCATCAGGGGACCTAACACATTTACTGTGATCCTGACCTTAGTTGTGAACTAGAAACAGACCCAACATTTTGTACATTAGGTTATTGTGACAACAGTATTTAAACTAATAAATCAAATAAGCTATGAATTCCCCAAGTAATCACCGTTGCTAAGAAACTACTGCTGCAAAAATGGAAAACAAATAGTATACCAAACTCTGATAATTGGATAAATAGCCTGCTTGATTTTGCTTGTTTAGAGAGAGAAATTTACAAAAAAAAGAGGGGGGAAAAAGTTGTTAGAGTTATTAAGGAGTGGATAATGTGTGTATATAGATTGTCTCCCCTACAATCTATCCTAAATGCTGCTGCCAGAATTACGTTACTTTCTCCTAAATCTCTCAGCGTCTCTCCTGCTGAAATCCCTCTCCTGGCTTTTTATGAAATCCTGAATCACACACAATTTTCCTCCTCATCTTTAATTCTATACACTCTTCTGTCCCTCCTTACATCCAGCCCTAATTTCTCACTATACACCATTCTGACTCTTGCATTCTGCTCAAGGATGTCTTCTGTCTACCCTTTTTGTATCTAAAGAACTTTCCCATCAAAAAAGCTCTCTCACTCACTGCCCCACACCTCTGGAATGCCCTTCCCCTCCATATCTGACTAGCACCCTCTCTATAAGGCTAAGGCCCCGCTCCCTCCGTCAGCGCTCCCGCAATGCAGACAGGCGGGGCGCTGACATACACAGACCGCGATATGCGGTCTGTAGGGAGCGGGAGGTGGGCGGGAGTGGGAGGCTTGAGCGGGAGGGGGGGCGTGGCTTGAGCGGAGGGACCCGCTACTCCCCCCCTCCCTCCCTCCACGGGCTCGGGCTGCTGATGGTTTTTAATTAAAAGCAACACACACGCAGGCACTCATACACATACACACACGCAGGCACTCATAGAGAGAGAGAGAGAGAGAGAGAGAGAGAGAGAGAGAGAGAGAGAGAGAGAGAGAGAGAGAGAGAGAGAGAGAGAGAGAGAGAGAGAGAGAGGGAGAGGGAGAGGGGAGAGGGAGAGGAGAGGGAGAGGGAGAGGGAGAGGGAGAGGGAGAGGGAGAGAGAGAGAGAGAGAGAGAGAGAGAGAGAGAGAAATAATGTAATAAGAGATACTGTGTAAATCCCACTTTGCAACAAATGTACTTGCGAGATGGAAATAAAGTGTCCAAAATCCCCAAGGTGAAGTTCAGGATTGAAGCAAAAAATGAGAAGTGCAATCAACTGGGAAAGGGGCGGCAGCTCCTCAACGAATCAGCCTCATCCGAACGCGAATCTATAAAACAAAAAGGAAGAGCGCACACTCCATAGTGCGTAAATGTAGTAAAAATAACAATTTTATTAAAAAACTGGACAACAATTGCGCACTTACATTCTAGAAGTAAAAATCAGGCACAGAGAAAGGAATGACTGGCTGGTGCAATCCCACTGCAGCGACAATTGCAATTGTGATACATTATATATATATATATATATATATATATAGATATATATATATATATATATATATATATATATATAGTGTAAATGGTAAACCGAAAGCCACAGTGTGAAAAATGTGGAAACAAATAATATTTATTTATTTATAACATTTAAATATAAATGTATAACACATAAATAGTGAAAATTGTATGTGATTTATCATATAATATGTGACAGTGACCACTAGTGTTGTACGAGTCCTGAGGATTGTCGGGTACCCGGGTATATGGTCCAATTTGCAGGCCGGGTACCGTTACCCAGCCGGGTAGCATGACACCTGCAGCCGGCATCGGAAGGTGAGGAAGACCGCTGTGGAGGGTGAAGAGGACTGTGGCGACATCGTTGGGGCAGCAATAGACGTCTTGATGGTGTGACAGCAGCAGAAGTCCTTATAGACTTGAGGTAATCTGCTGTTCACAAAAATGCATGCATAGTGTTAACTCTTTCACTTCTGAAGTGCCTACAATGCATTGCTACTGTACTTCAGCCCTGCACACCTCTTCCACATTAAAGAACTTACTTGGATAATTGCCCCAGGAAGATATTAAGCAGGAAGTCAAAGAAAAGTGTACATAGTTATTTGAAGATTGCTGCAGAGCCTGGAGAACATATTACTAAGCACTAACACACTTACCTTCCTAAGCACATCACTTCAACGAAGATTGCATTTATTATCTATTTTTCTCAAGTGAATATAACTAAGTACATTTACCAGTAGTGAATTATTAATTGGAGGGAAAAGGCTGCCGGCTTTTTTTCAGTGTTTGAAGCAGAAAATGTAATACATGTAGTTATCTCAACGTGAGATCATTTACAGTGTTTTTTTATTTTTTAAATCTTGTAATCATTCACTGCATAAAGAATAAGAGGTTTTAAGATTGTAAATAGAAGTACATTGATGATTCATGATGTACTGTAAGTCTTTATCCAGTATTGCCAAAGTAGAGCGTTATATGATAAGGTTGTTGAAATGTACTTGTAATTGCTAATTTAATCGGGAAAATTGCATAACTCTACAATGTGCTTAGGACTTGTTAGACGTGAATTATGAAGACCGTAACCTTTTTACTGCCAAGGGTAGCCACCTACCAGCACAAACACATTTTCCAAAATGTGCTATTCATTTGTGTAAGTATGGTTAATGTGAGCAACTTTGTACCTATGAAAACAATATTGGAGTATTTTTTTCAGCGCAAATGAAGCTTTGTTATTGCTTTCTGTCTCAGGTGGATTGCATATCATGTTGCCAAAATATGTCATAAATATGAAAAAATAAATAAGAAATGTACTTATTTTGTATTATTATTCCAGAATTCATTACAATGAATGCTAAATATTATTGTCCTGTGTCTCCTGATTACACGATACTACATATGTATAAGTTTACATACTTTTGGGAATCTTTATTGTACATTTATGAGGAAATATATAAAGACTACTAATTTCAAACATTGCATAAAATAATTCATTTCTCATACCAGCTTACTGTAATCATGCAAAGGAATACTAAATGTTATCTCTCTGTGTCCCCTGAGTACACCGATACTAAAAAGGGTTATAAACAGTTTTGGCTGATAAAGGCCCCAAATTAGTAAAAATGTGTTAGGCTCTTTACACCTGAATTTTGGCAAAGCTGAGCGCAAAATGTGCACACCATAATTGGCAGTGTAAAACAGCCCTCTAGCATAATAATACTCCCATGAAAGTAAGTGTATTTTCTGAAGGTATACACCACACAGAATTTAGACAGAGGTAATGTTTTACCCCTTCCAACCCCATACCCCCAAAACAAAATCTATTATGAATTATGAAAACAGTGTTCTTGATCTTATCCTCATAATATTACACTAACTTCAGATTTTGACATCCATGGCCAAACAAAACACCCCTATAGCATAAACAATACCCTCGCTACAGTGTATCTTTTCTGAAAGTGCACAAGCAAAGAAGTACAGACATGAATATTTTATCTTTGCCAACAAGAATATATATCCAGAATCACCTTTTCATTGCCAAGGGTGGGTTGTTACCTACGGACCCAATGTTATTTGGTGCTACTATAGCGTGAGGTGTACCGGAAAATTTACACTATAGCCTGAGGTCTACCAGGAAACTAAAATATTAAAACAAAATTATTATAGGGTAGGGGTGTTTAAGGTAAGGGCAGGAATTTTTTTAGGGTAGGGGTTTTAGGGTAAGGGCGTAGGATAGGGGTTTTAGAGTATGGGTTTTTAGGGTCGGGTCTTAGTTTAGAGGGGTTTAGGGTAAGGTATTAGGGTAGAGGATTTTAGGGTAGGGGCTTAGTGTAGAGGACTATAGGGTAAGGGTTTAGGGTAAGGAATTAGGGTAGGGGGTTTTAGGGTAAGGGCTTAGTGTAGGGGCCATCTCATGTGCTCAAAGCTCCTCCAGCTGAAGCAGAGCACATCTAGTGTACACCACACCCACAGTTTGGTAGAGCACAGATATCCAAAATAGACCTCATGCTAGAGTAGCACCAAAAAAAAATTGGCATAAGCTTTCAAACTTTGCAATGCAATATATAATATCGCTATCCAAAATTTGTCTGGAAGAGATATATTACACGTCATAGACAACAGTTTGCAGACTTTTTCGAAATATTACATTTAATACATTTTAATTTTGCTTAGTTTGCTTTTGAATGAAAAAAGAGTGATGGGTCCAAAAGTAGCATTACACAGATGTTGACGCATCATTATCTTCTCATGTAATTACAGTAACTAACCAGTAATACACCCAGATATAACTTAAGCTTTCTGAATGAAGACAGAGAAATCCTGGATTGGGTCACTTTAAACTGTCATATAAAGTTTACTTTTTAAAACAAATACAGCTCAACGCGCTCTGCTTATAACGTGGTCTGAGTGTGGCTCCCGGTTTAAAACATGTTTTTAAATTTTTTTTTTTTATTTTTTTTTTCTATTCCAAACTTTATTGCTAACGGACACACATGGAGACAGACACACGGAGACAGTCACGCACACACACACACACACACCATTCATTAATTGTAGACCGTTAACCCCCTGCATATAAAAGTATTCTTAGTTATGTGATGAATCTTGTACATGTGAGTGTGGATTTCTATCAGAGTTTTCGTTGATACAGATCATTAAGCTGTGAAATTGCTCTGTCTGCTCTACTGATGATCAGTGACATAGATTCAAGTGATTTTACAGTTCTTTGAATTTGAAAAACTAATCAATAGGCAAATGTTGAAACCCAAACTTTGGAACCTTTAACACTGCAGATCAAAAAAATAATGAACTCTGAGTCTAAACATTAAAGTGATTTTTTTGGGAATACAAAGAGTAGAGGATCCGTCACACCAAGCAAGCACCTTACTCACGGATCTGCTGGAATGTGTTCTTCAGGAGATCCTATTGAACATGTCCAGCGGCTATCAGAGCCCCAGTGCTTTCCCATCAATGAAGAGTGAGGGATCTGGGGGTTTCCGGAATGTAAAGCTCCTCCCTAAGCAAACTTGAAGTGATCTGAGGGAGGAGATCAGTAAGCAGCAGCTCCCTTACTCAGTGTTTAACCTGCAGAGCCGCCCTCTCCAAAACACACACACACGCGCCTCTTGCTTACCAAGATCTGTACTTAGTCACTGAGTTCTGTGATATTCCCCTGAAACTGTCCCACAGACACGGAGCACACTGTCACTTTAAGGCTGGTCCTACCCGTGGCTCTGCTCTGTACCAGCTGAGCAAAGTTATTCTCAGGAGGGAGCTGCAGGGACACCTGGAAAATAAACCGCCGGTGATACTGCGTCACTGTATGGAGATACATCATGTATAACATACCCTGCTATATATTCTCTCTGTCCCCCTCACCCTCCCCCGTGCCGCTCTCTGGAAGCTGACAGAGCAGGGAGAGGACAGAGCTGCAGTTGCCGGGTAAGTCCTCGTGGAACCACTGATCGCGGCGGCCATTTCCCCCCCGCAATCCCGGTTATATCGCGGTCTCAATCTGTGGACCCCGAGCACCGCGTTATAACGGGGTTCAGCTGTAAAATTTAAATGCTGCGTGATTCTTCTGCATCAGGGCGGGGTGCATTTGGATAAAATACAATAAAATATGGCATTCAGGGCAATTTGAACCCCCTGCCCATCAGAATGTGGTCGAGGGTTGAATATCCAAGACCATATATACGGGGTTGTTACGTGTCTTGAGGAGGTACTGGGGATGGGTAATGGGGGACAATACACCGGACACTGGGATAAGGTTCTCCACAGGGAGGGAGGTGGGGTCTAACCCCTTGTTTGCTTTAGGTGTTTGTAAAACATTGGCAAGCAATGGTCATTAGTTAGTCTAGTGTTTGGAATATATTAGGCCTGTAGTAGACCTCAGTGTATTGCGACATCCTGAGGGATCTTAGGACTGACCAGTGGTGGTTTAGAGCCTGGCAGCTATTCGTACAAGCTCAGTGCACAATGACCGGAAGGAGTGCAGGTCAACTCTGCGAACGGAGCCCAGCGGAGCATCCATCAGTACATCAGCAGGAGGTACGCACATCATCAGAGGGAATCCTCAATGGAAGCCAATTCACTCCTATCCTGAGATTCACTGGAACCACCTGACATCTTACCCAAGACAGGGATATCTGCCACTGATTGGGATAATGCTTTGATTGATTGCTCCATTGTGAGTAGGAATTTTGGAGATGTTTTTGTTCACACATTTAACATAAATTTAGCAATTTTGCACTATGTAAATTTCCCTTTCTATTCATATGGTATCTACCACGCTCCCTTTACGTTTGGAGAGAGTAGACCTCAGTGGCCAGCTCGTCATTATTTAATATATCTTTATCATCTATTCCAAGTTGGTTTAGGTTAACTTGTCTTTGGTTATGGTTGTTGCTGCATTTACAAAGCTGTAATTACATTACCTGTCTAATAACCATACATAAGAACACAAATGTAACCTCTTACATAGTTGGAAATTAAACCGAATATTTAAATTAGTACTTGCAGTTCTACAGTACATGTTTAAGATTCCCAGTGCATACTTGTTAATGTCACATTATAGATGTACTGTATATGCACAGTACAATGGTTCCTGCTACTCATTTGATTTGGATCCCTCTGAAATCCCTCAGTCATTGTTGTTAGTGTTGGGTTATAAATTACACTGTATATCAAGTTTTTCACTTCAGCCCAAATGCTAATCTACTTACTAGGGCTTATTGTTAGGTCATTGCACAGACACGTGTGATAATGTCTTACAGCCAATAGTTGTGACTGTGCAGTGATCTTTAATTAACACCCATGACATCTCATTTTTCTTATGAGGAGATAGCTCAGTGCTTTATATATTGTTTAATGAGCATCTCCAGTACAAATGCTAATGTTTAGATAGCTAATCCTTACAAGGCAAATGAATATACACTGACAAGTACTTGATACATTTTGAAAAACTTTGCTGTTTTTTTAATCTAGAGTGAAATAATGTTAATAGCTTCAGAGTAAACATTCTTGATTTATCCACAAAAAAAAATTTGCCTTGGTAAATAAATACTATTTTATGGTGAACAATAAATTGGCAGAGTAAGTTGATTTAATGTACCCAACCTCTAAAATTCCACCATCTGTTCAACTAAGAACAAAAAAAACAGCAGCATTTGCTTGTGAGAAATAACTCAGTGATTCAAATGTTTGCATAGCATTTATATGCATCCAGTACCTGACATTTTACAAGCATTTTACAAGCAAAAGGAAACATTGATCACTTGTTATTATTCCTTATAAACTGTTGTATTTTTATATGACACACTTGTTATTAATATTTTTTACCTTCCTAATTTATCGATGATTAAGTAGCTCCTTCTATAGCTATAAGTTCCTGAAGTCAACCTTACCTCAGACAGATGGGGACAACATGCAAAACAAGTAGTTGGATTTGTGTGTTATACCTAAATCTATAAGTAAATTACCAGTGAATGATAGATGCTACTGATAATAGTGTAATCATAGTTGGTTCATGGCTACCATTCTGCCCTCACTGGCATGCACGTCCTGGTAAGAATAGGCAGTGCCAGTGCTAATCATGGGTTTTCCCCACACAAGGCATGGGAGAGTGACAGGGGAGGAGATAGGATTAGGTCTGATTGATGCCCAATCCTGGGTTCAGATCTAGTACCTTCCCCCTACTGTACTTAAGGGAGTTGCAACCCCTAAATTCTTTAGTGTGTCTCTACCGTGAGAGACACAAGGTATCACACCGGCCTGCTGAACACTGGCAGGGCCTGGTTCTCTTCCCTGAGGGGAGAAGTGAGTGATTACCTATTACCCAGGTCCTGCTAGAGGGCTGGGGAAGAACAAAGACTGATGAGGTTGCCCTTGACCAGTAGTGAAGGTCCAGGGACCATCCTGAGTTTGAGAGAACTGCTGTGTTCCTGTGAAGTGTACAGGAATAAAGCTGGTTCCAGTTGAATATACCTCCTGCCTGGTGTGTGATCTTACTGGGGGGGAGAGGTAACCATTTCTACCGTAGGAGATCGCTCCATACATCTGGAGCTTACGGCAGATGGAGGCGCTGCGTACCATGGAGTAAATGTCGGGTATATACTCCTCGGTCGCGCCCCCCCTTCCAGCTCTCCTCCTCGGTCGCGCCCCCCCCCCTTAACTCCAATGAAGCGTCAAATGACACTGCGGGGTCATGTGATGTCACGTGACCCATGGTGTCATTTGACTTCACGTCTCCATGGAGACGCGTGAACTGAGGCCGGTAAGTAAATTTACAGAGGCCCCACACTCTCAGCACGGGGCCTCTGTAACTGCCGCTCCCCCCCAATAAAGTCTCCCGCCCCCTAGGGGGTGTGCCCCCAGTTTGTGCACCACTGGTATAGAGGGCGCCAGAGACTTTTATAGAACAGCTTTGATTTAACAGCATACAAAGAGGAATTACACACTGCATCCCTGGATCCACTGCAATTGGTCCAGTGAAGATCCACATAGATTAAATTTCCTTCCCCATTATTCCCTAGCTTTGGGCCTATCATTTACAGGGCAGCTTCTAGCTAAGAAAGTAATAAAGAGGACTTAGTACATACTGTTGCACAACATTATATATTTCAGACCCCACTCCTTACTCCCTGGTGACATGAGGGCTCCTCCTGGGGTCTGAGGATTACATCACCTCCCCCATTACTTATAGTACATAGTGACATAGAACAGGGGTGCGCACAGTTTATATCCTGCTCGGCTCCAGCGTGAAATGACGTGGCAAGGTCATGTGACGTCATGTGACGTCACGTGACCCAGCTGTGTCATATGACGTTGGTTATCATGGTGATGCATCCCCGAAGATCAGGTACAAGCTGCAGAGGCCTCGCGCGGTCCCCCGGTACTTAATTTAAGTGCCTTGGTGAAGACCTCTGTAGCTGCCACACCCCTTCTTGAAATTCTCCCGCACTTTGAAATTCTCCCCCCACTTTGCGCGCCCCTGACATAGAAGATCAACGGGGGAGGTAACTATATTTCTAGCATCATAACCCACTAATACAGTCTAACCATGCAATAGACAGATATAGCATAGTTTATTTTTTTATTTATAAAAATGTTTTACCAGGAAGTAATACATTGAGAGTTACCTCTCGTTTTCAAGTATGTCCTGGGCACAGAGTTATAACAATACATGGTTACATTAAAAGAACAGGGTTAAACAGTCAATTCACAGACATTTGATGGACAGTTGGAAATTGGGTGCAGGGGATAAAGGGCTTGTGATTTTCCGATTGAAATAGAGCAGCTTTAACATCACTTTAACATCACCAAAGAGCAGTAAACGGCAGCACTCACACCTTTGGCTGCCCTTTGGCTGTGCCAAAGGCTGTCCGCCTTTAGTGCAATGCAGATGTACACTGGGGTAACTGATTTTCAATGCAGCTGTGAACAAAAAGTTCTTTGTGTCCTCTTGGCTCATTAACATTCCAGTGGGTGGGGTTGGCGTTCCACAAAGTACAAGCAAATGTTAACCCTTAGCACGTTTGTCCTGTGAAGAAGGGAGCAGCTCTTTGAGAGCCCCATCAGGCTGTCCGCCTTTGGGGCAATGCAGATGTACACTGGGGTGGTTGATTTTCAATGCAGCTGTGAACAAAAAGTTATTTGTGTGTTATGGTATGGGTTTATCCCACCAGGGGGTTTACTCTTATAAGATGTGTCCCATCTACCATTGGAACATTAGAGATTTCCATATCACCCTTAGACCCTGGGAAGGTCAAAGATTTTATGTTCTGTCTAATAATCTAACCAACTAGAAGAAATATGTTAATCAAGCTTTTGACATTGATGCATGTCTGCAGCCAAAGGTTTAACTCACACCAGGCACCAGTATAGGTGAGTTTTTAATGATGTGGAAAAAAGGAAAGTAAAATGACAGCAACATATATCTCATTATAATATTATGTCAGGTTGGTCCTCCCAGAGCAGTTCTTCTACAGCTGAACCCCGTATTAACGCAGTACTCAGGGTCCACAGAATGAGACCGCGTTATAACCGGAATCGTGTTATTTTTTTTTACAATGGCCTCCGTGATCAGAACTTAGTCGGAGCAGGGTGCAGGGGATCCGACACCATGGGTCAGCTATGGGGGGGAGGGGTGGGGATGTTGGTATGCTGTGCAAATTCCTCTGTATACTTGGTTGCTAACCCCTTCTCTGCCGGAGAGGCCAGCTGTAACGATCGTGCTTCCACAAACTGGTACCGGACCACGGGGCTGAGGTGGGGATGTATATGCACTGACCTTAGGCCACGGAATCAGGTCCGGAGTGCGGATTCCGTGGTCAGACATAGCCGGTTCAGGGTTGGAGATAGCAGCGTTAACGTTATCTAGGCTGGGGTCAAGGCAGGCGGCATATGAGTGATGGTCGCGGTCACAAGCTAGGGTCATCATCAGGAAATCTTCAGCAGGACGCTTCAGCAAAGAAAGCAGGAACTTCAGCAGTGCAGCTTCAGCATAGGAAAAGGGCCCCTGTAAGGAAGGCAGGACTAGGACAGCATGAAGGCCTCTGCAAGGGAAATATGCAGCAGGCCACAGGAACTAGAAGCTTAGCACTGGGGAACCAGTGCTTCACACAGGAACAGAATGGCCAGACAGGCGTGCTTGTAGCAAGCACCATTACATCCAAACAGACTTGGATTATGCTTAGCCACTTCCTGGGGGGAAGGGCTAACCCTAAATAGCATGGGCAGCCAATAGGGACAGAGCTGCATAGCAAGCAGCATGAAGGAGACTGCAGTGAATCCAGAACAGGTGGTTCTTGACTGCAGCAGCAAGGAGGGGTTGTCTGGAAACTCCACAGCTATGCAATAATGATTTCCAGCCAAAACCCAGGAGCGGATTCCTCACACCAGCAGTGCATTGCATCTGTATACTTACTTGTCTGCTAACCCCTTCTCTGCCCGAGGGACCAGCAGTGCATTGCAGAGTGGGGGGGGGGGGCATGCTGTGCAAACTCCTCTGTATACTTGGCTGCTAACCTCTTCTCTGCCCGAGGGGCCAGCAGTGCATTTGCGTCAGCAATATTAGTGAGGTCAGCAGCTGCTGGATAACTTAACTCTGCTGGATAGCTCTTAGACTGCCCTGATTATTGAGCAGTGTCAATTGCTACCTTGTTATCCTAAAGACCTTTCCTGTCAGATGCGTGCGTGTGTGTGTTACCTGGATGAACTGGATACTTATAGCACTTTTCCCCACACTTCCCACTACCACCAGCTTTGCTACTTGGTGAGGGGCTACAAAGACAGCAGTCTGTGAGGTTTCCCCATAGTCCTACAATTCGGAGGCTTCAGCCTAAAGCTGTATTCCCACTTATTAGAAGTAGCATAGGAAGAACACTGTACATGTAGTTCTCTCTCTGTATTAAAGTTTGTGTAATGCTATGGAACAATGTGTTACCAACCAGGGTATGCTGTAGACATGCTCTGTGTCTGCGTGAGTGGAGTTTGTATGTTATGCAAAAAAAAAAAATATATATATATATTTTAACTTTGAAACCGGGAGCCACGCCCAGACCGCGTTATAAGCGGATCCGCGTTGTAGCAGATCACGCTATAACGGGGTTGAGCTGTATCTCTATACAACCATTCTTCACCACCGCTCACTGGTGCAATTGGAGCAAAATATGCATAAGTATGTTGACAGAAGGTAAGGGTAGGGGGTAGAGCACTGCCAAGAAAAAGCAAAGGGCTGGGGCAAAAATAAACTATTTATTAGGCATATAAGCCAAAAAGACAAACACAGATTAAAACTCTGACGCGTTTCCCGCCGTGGAGGCGCCTCCACGGCGGGAAACGCGTCAGAGTTTTAATCTGTGTTTGTCTTTTTGGCTTATATGCCTAATAAATAGTTTATTTTTGCCCCAGCCCTTTGCTTTTTCTTGGCAGTGCTCTACCCCCTACCCTTACCTTCTATACATCACTAATTGGTATAGCAGCACGCCTATCAGGTATACGCAGACACAGAGCAGCTGTTTCATCCTGAGGATTTTCTCCAGAGCTGCACAGTGGATCCGGTTTCAAGCCAGTGTGGGGTCGGTGCTTCACCCTCTTACCTGCACTCCAGGAGAAGATGCATCTGACAGAGACAACTACAACGGAGGTGTAGATCGCCGGCCGGTTCCCCTATAGCCACCACCTGTTCCATCATCTCGGCAGTTACATCGCGGGAGGATCAGCAGGCACCCGGTTAGACGGCGGGAGGCTCTGTTTCTACAGGTCTCTACTACCATCAGCTGGTCTCTTGAACACCGGGTTACCGTCCCCGCTGCTTGAGTGAAGAAGGTGAACTCTCTCTGAGCCCCGTGAATGCGGGGGAGTGTACCATCGATTGGCTGGAGGGCTATCCCGATGGAGTGCAGGTGAGGTGGGGGCTACACAGACCTCACACACACCATCGGCTTTCATTACGGGACACTTGCTATTTATCTTTCATGCACACCGGTCTTTTCTATTTTAACTATAGCACATTTTTCAGGACATTGCAGTATTGCAGCATCAGCTTGGGGGTCTCCCCCTTTTTCTCCTAAGTATGTTGATATATGACCTCAGAGCCTGTGATGCTGCTCCCTTGGCCCCTGCCCCCAAAACATACTCACAAATAAAGCACACACACAAAAGTCTGAAGGTACAATGGCCACGGCTTTTAATAAATACAGATAATGGGAGTGCTAACCCTGCCAGAGTGCTCCACCCACTGGTAAGGACAATGGTGTTCAACCATGGCCCGCAAACCTCTCTATCCAGGCACCGCACATGCCCAGATGCTCAGATGACTCATTGTCAGATGCGAGATGGGCCCCAGTTACCCAAAGCACAATGATCCCTGCCCACTCGCCAATCCATGCCACCAGTAGGCATTACTGTACCAATGAGCCCTATCTAGCAAGGTCATCCTTCACTTACCCTCCAACCAGCCACAGCCTTAACTCCTTAAATGAGCCCCGGACTGCCAGACCCGATGAAACCTTCCAACCCGTTCTAAACTTTAACGAGCCAAAATCCATGAGATAATCAACCGCATAAACAGAACTCTCTAAACTAACGCTGCTCCCCCCACCCAACGCTTCCTGCCTGCTATTGCGGAATCATTCACTCATGCGGGAATCTGCATCTGCTAACATTACATTGGCCTTAACTAGAGGCCCAGCAGTGACCCTTCCTATTGTCAGCCACCACCCTGGAAGATGACCCACTTTTGAACGCCCCAAGAAAGGAGGACAGCTCATGCGTTATCATGAGCTCAATCCACAAAATCATATCTTTTGTATCCCAAGATAATTGCTTGCTAGCAGCAGTTTATTGGGCAAAACTGCTCATCATAAAGCCAGCAAACCATTCCGCAATAATTCCTCTTCACAAACCCAATCATTTCCTGGTTCTTGAATAGGGCTAAGCAAAGATGGGGTGATTTTTCAAAAGTTCCAATTGCACTAGCGAGGATGGAGAAAGCCTGGTGCTAGTTAGCAAACATACAGGGGAATAGCCTTTATTAAATGTAGTCTTAACCTCACCTTTCTTACTAGACCTTGCTAACGCCTCCCTGTAACCAGACAGTAAAGACAATATTTTCTGCCCCAACACCCACTACGATCCCCACTGGAGCCATAAATGATACCTGCAAGAACAGGCGGGGCCCTTCCTAAGCTGCTGTGATGCCAGAAGCCATAGTAGTCCTTGACATGGGTACTAGCAACAGCAAACCCCCTAAAGCCCATGTAGGAGCTCTCCTTTGGCTTTCCAGAGTCAACACAACTCTTCTGAGCAGGGCCACCAAATTACCTGCTCCCGAAACCTTGGACAGTGACCCACTTGCAGGGGGAACAAACTTACCAGCTACCCCCTCCAGTGGCTTACACTAACTGATGAGGAATGCATACAGGGAAGAGAGGTGCTCTCACTCCAAGCCCATCTCCTAAGGGCAACTGAAAATCTCAAGACCCCCCTACTCAGGGCTTCACTCCGTCTAACTTCCCCATGGGACCCTACTGTTACAGAGTGTATAAAGGAGCAGACCTATGTCCAATGGCCCTCCTCTTACAACCAGCCGGCTTGGCCGCTGGCATGCTCCACCTCCCGCCTCTATGAGCTGACACAGAAGGCTTCCTTTTTTGTACTAAGCCTCTCTGGGGGCCAGGAGTGCCTGCGCTAGTTCCAATTTGGCTTTCCACCATCCTGGCTATATGGACCACAGGAGGACGCCGCTGGAGCCCCATCACCGCTGCCGGAAACCTCTGACGCCCGATGGAGCAGCTGCAGGACGTCCGCCATTGCCAGAAAAGACTAGGCCTAGCGGTCATGCCGCTCGGTCACTTAAGGAGCTTCAAAAGACTGTAGTAGGTAGTTTATGGGTAAAGTCCCAATTTTTCAGCTTCATACAGTATAAGACCCCCACCCCCAATACATATTAAAAAGACCCCAACTCCACCAATAGATATTAAAAAGACCCCCACATCCCCAATACATATTTAAAAAGACCCCCACCTCCCCAATATATATAAAAAATAAACACCTCTCCAATACAAATAAAAAAAGACCCCCAACCCCCAATACATATAAACAATATTCCAACCACAAATACATATAAAAAAGACCCCACCCCCAATACATATTAAAAAGACCCCCACTTTTCCAATACATATTTTAAAAAAGCCCACCCCCTAATACATATTAAAAAGACCCAGACAATACATTTAAAAAAAAAGACTTACCTTGTGGATGATCAGGCTGGGTCCAGTGGATGTGGGGTCCGGCGGCCGGCACTGCAAGTTGGGCTTGACCTCTGGCCAGGCCCTGCTGCCGGTGATCTCACAGCCAGACCCTGACTCTCCCTTCAACAGCAGGCTGCATGCTTCTATTCCTCTGTCCCACACCGAGCTTCCGACAGGCCTCCCTCTCATGCCGTCGCATGCCAGAAGCAGAGAGCGCTGACGTCAGAGCGCTTCCGGCACACTGACGTCAAGAAGCCCGTCGCCGTGAGACAGAGGGATAGAGTCATGCAGGCTGCTGCTAAGGGAGAGCAGGGGCCCGGCCACGAGAGGACCAGCAGATGGGACTGGACAGAAGTCGGGCCCAACTTGCAGTGCTGGCCAGCCAGGCACCCCCCGACTCACTGGGCCCGGGACGCCAACCCGGCAGACCCACCCAGTTGGCGGCCCTGCACGGAGAATAGATACTGTAAGTAATGTATATAAAGTAATAGTACAGACCAGGCCCCCCTTGTTTATTATGTTGTAGTTAGGCACAGTACCATTTAAGTAAGGATCCCCAAAGGAAGAAACGGAGTCCTGAATATTATAGTAAAGGAATACGACATGTCACAGAGGGCCTCAGAAGAGATGATTCCCAGGTGTCTGCGGATCAGCTCTAACCGCGGATCTTCACTAATATTCTTCATCAGTCTGTATGGAAGTGGTAGTTCCCAAACATGTCAAAGGCATTGGATCAGAAGAGACTCCCATATGGGCCTATTGAGATCAGATGAGATACTGATGAGATACTAAAGCAACAGGGGGATCTGGGTTCCACATCTACATAGAGCATCTAATTAATGTACCTCCATTCTAGTGTTAAGTGTGGGCACTAATGTAAAAACCATATTCATGTCTGTCAGATATAAAATACAATGCAATGTGTCAAAATGTGCATGAGCGGTCCCTGTGCTTGGGTACATGATTACATGACTACAAAAGTTCCTGGCGCCCATTATTCTAGAACCTTGCTACCTCATCGTCCAGCCGCCTGAATCCAGCACCCTGAGTCAAGGTAACCCATGCGGACAGCCATACATAACACACAGTAGCAATCTCCCTTGAAGCCGGACAGGTAGGGTTACAGTATGTTAAAGCAATGTTGATTTCTATGAACTGTACACATTTCCACATTTCTGCAACATACACAGGAGTTTTCAACAAGAATCATAACTATAACACACATATACTTTCCTAAGGTGTTACTATACATGGCGTGTGTCTTGTGCATGTGAATACCCATCATATTTATGACTGCAAAAATCCACCATACCTGTAGCCGTTCTGCTCATCTAGCAGGGTTCATGTATTATTTATTTATTTATTTATAAAATATTTTACCAGGAAGTAATACATTGAGAGTTACCTCTCGTTTTCAAGTATGTCCTGGGCACAGAGTTAAGACAAATAATACATGGTTACAAATACAGTTACATAAATGGGCGTATGAAACCGTTACAGACCAGATTAAAATGTGAGACAGCCTTAGATTTGAAAGAACATTGGCGGTGTTTCAAAACTCCTAGACTGTACAGGCCAATAGGAAGCCATGACATCACCAGGTTCGACTTCCTATTGGCCCACGTGACACGAGAGCTTTCAACTTTGCAGAGATACCAGCGCCCCATACAGAGAGGTCTGTGTCTCGGGAAGCAGGGGGTCCCTGGGGCTGAAATGAATGGGGTTCAACTCCGGTAGCCCCCTGCTTCAACCCTATGTTAAAAAAAATGACTTATTACTAATAAAAAGTGTATGAATTGATCCTTTAAATCACATATCGTAGCTGTGCACTTTTTATATGCACACCCATCCAATAATCTTATCACAGCATTGCAGGGCCCTCCAACACTGTAGGGGTTAAGCTTTCCATACTATGTGATACATCAGAAGATTTCAGTCAAAACCAGAACAAAAACTGAACAAAACAGGATTAGTGTTCGTACAAACAGTTTTCTTTGTATACACATGCATCTATTGTCCTGCAGCTCATAGGCTTGATAACATTAAACCAGAGGAAAGCTGTACAAAATGCTGACATATCCTAGATGTTACAGCTTTGTTCAATTGCTTAACAACAAAAAAAATAACGTTTGCCTCTATAAATGAAAAACATTAACACACAAGAAATAAATAAGGTCAGTGTTAGAGATATGCAAAATGTCCGTAGGAGCTCGTGAACCATTCGAAATTTGCCTTTCTTGAGTCCCGAAAAAAGCAGCATCTGAGTCAGTAAGACTGCGGCCAGGGTGATGCTGAGTGGGCGTGCACGCTCGCCGTGATGAAACATTGCTACAATGTTTGTGGCCAGTGTGAGTGTGCACCTGTGGCTGCCCGTGAGCGCGCGGCACTCAGCTGCTTGCAGACAAGTAAATTTGTTTCTGCCGCTCGCTGGTGCGTCACGTGAGTGGTTCGCCCAATGAAGGCGAACCAGCTCTGTGACGTCATGGCCGCGCCACCCGACACGTCCCCCCCCCAAGCGCGCAACTAGCAGGCCACGAATCGCTTGAGTAAAAATGTCATGAAGCTCAAGCGCCAGCGCGCTCTCACTCACCCTGGCCGCAGCCTTAGGCTGGTCATATAGTGCGGGAGCGTGCTACACAGTGTGCGCGCGCGGCAGTTTTAGTTGGCTGAGGACAGCCAGCCATTCTATAATAGGGTCGCGCGCGCACAGCAGGGACCTTGGAACTGACCGACAAGTGAGAAGATGAAGAAATGAATGATTTCGCGCCGCTCCTGGCGCTGTAATGTATGTTTGTGCGTGTGTGTCTGTGTCAAAATTAAATAAATAAAAAATATTTTTATTACAACATTTTTTTTATTTTAAAAATATTATTTCATGCATAATTCATAATTCACAATCTTTACACACACACACACACACACACACACACACACACACACACACACACACACACACACACACACACACACACACACACACACACACACACACACACACACACACACACACACACACACACACACACACACACACACACACACCCTTCACTCACAGCATACACAGCATACACAGCATACACACGAAAAGCATGTGGCACGCGCGCGCACGGGCCCAAGCAGTATAGAACGGCCCTAAGTGATTCATCCTCAGACATAAAGTCAGTATGCATTGCACTTTCGTTTAATATGCTAATTAATTCAAATTTCTGTAAAATCATTAGATTTCCTTAACACTGAAACTAAAAATAGGGCACACGCCATGTTCTGCTCACTGTCTGCTGATTTTTTTGTTCAAATTTTTATGAAACTGTGATTTTCCTGCAAGATATGCCGAAAATGTAAAAGGGTCCCTTTTTTTCTTAACAGTGTGTATATATTCCAAACACACAGAATACCGCATGCCCGCCAATATATTATGGTACCCAAAAACTAGCATATGTTCTGTAATTAATAGTAGCCAGCGGTGCTCCCGGGAAAGGAATCATATAAGAACAAAAGAGATTCCCTGAGGGAGCACACGGGTTTACCAAAGAAATAACAAATGTATTGATTATTGATAGCATAAAAACAGGGGAGAAAGGACAAAAATGGAGGGGAACTCCAAACTAACTCTTTGAGGGACAAGGAAGGACCAAGTAGTGGACACAAAATTATGCCATGAAGTGTGTATAATGCTCTATTGAATGAACACAGAACATAATGCTGAGGCCCCGCTGCATTTGCCCGCACGGCCGCCTTGCTTGCCGGCGACGCGTGCAATTCACTGCACCGCGATATGCGGTCTGCAGTAATTTTTTTCCGGCACGGGGGGGCGTGGCCAAAATGGGTGGGGGGCGCAGCCATGACATGAGGGGGCAGGACCATCTCACAGCACAGCGCTGCAGCCCCTCAGCAGCCCCTCAGCTCCACAGCAGCCCCTAAGCCCCTTCAATTGACCGCTCCCTGCGGTCTGTAGGGAGAGGAAGCGGGAGCTGGGGGTGGGGGGCGTGGTTTGAGCAGAGGGCTCTTGTGCTGTGTCCCCCCCCAACCTGTCGGTCCCTCTCCCCCCTCTCGGTCCCTCTCCCCCCCTCCCGGAGCCCCCCTTCTCTCCCCCCCTCCTCTCCCCCCTCCCGGAGCAGGGGCAGCCTGCGAAACGGGCACCAGAGGAGGGGGGGAGGGGCGCTATGCACGGCTGCACAGACAGGGTAGCCGCCTCCCTTCCCTCCCCGTAGCCGCCTCCCTTCCTTCATTGGCTGACTGCTGCACCACGTGACGCGTCAGCGCTTCTGATCACCAGAAGCTTGCAGCATCGGCCAGCTGATGCGTCACAGCACGCAGTCAGCCCCGTCTGAAGGAGCCAGCGGGGACCTCCAGACTGGAGGTTAGGAGCTGGTGGCCCGCTGACGCGCACACCGCCGGACGCAGCGGGACCAAAGCCTTAGGTGAAGTCTGTAGTTCAAAAAAAGCTAATCTTGTTAAGAGTGAACAAACTACACACGAAATAACATTGTAGCAATGTGTAACTAGACCATACATGTAAATTGGTCAGAGATACAGGACATACACAAACAAGTATGATACACCAGGCACACAGAGAAAACAGCATAGATATACTGAAGATTAAAGAGCAGATCATGATAATAGAAAAAATAATAAATAGTAAATGTCCAAGTAATCAATGATCCTATTGCAAGTGATAGCTCAAAAAAATGCAATGTCTGTCCATTTAGAGTCCATATTAGAACAGAATCCATAACACATCACCAGGAGAAGATAGGGGTCCCATAGCCAAGTTCCCACAGAGAGAGACAGAGAGACAGATACTGTATGCAAAACGTCCGCAGGAGCTCGTGAACCATTTGAAATTTGCCTTTCTTGAGTCCCGAAAAAAGCAGCATCTGAGTCAGTAAGGCTGCGGCCAGGGTGATGCTGAGCGGGCGTGCGCGCTCGCCGTGATGAAACATGGCTACGTGTGTAGCAAGCGTGAGCGTGCACCTGCGCGTACCTGTGAGCGCACGGCGCTCAGCTGCTTACAGACAAGTAAATTTGTTTCTGCCGCTCGCGAGAGAGAGAGAGGGAGAGAGAGAATGTCCACGGCACTCCAAAATTAGACAAAAATAAAGATACATTTATTTAACACATCATAAGATACAAACAATAACATTTGAGCAACTTTTGAGCCAAAAAATGGCCCGTTCTCATGCTCTATTCTACAGCTAGTGTAAGTTCTTATTTTTATTCTATTTATCTCCAGGAGTGGGTTCACCGAATGTAGCATTTATATATATATTTATATATCTAGAAGACAGAAGCGGAGACACACGCAAGCCACATACGGCAGACTGTTAAAATATTTATTGCAAAGATAAAGACAATAAAAATGCACTTACAAAGTACATACGTAAGTGGTAAAAGCTTACTGTATCTGTGTGTGCATAGCACTAGTGTAAGTCTGTGGTGCCGCCTAGAGGGACTCCAGCACTGGAGCTTCAGTCCTCCTATGGAAAGTCCACAGAGACAGATCTCCTCCAAGCTCCTCCTCCTACGCGTTTTGCAACAAGTGTCACTTCTCGTTGTTTCTATCTATACATATTTATTAATTTATTATTCATTTGAATTTGTCACATTTCCAAGTGATTTATTGCATTTACCCTGTGCCCCTACCTTGATATCTGGTTCCATACATCTCTCATCTCCACACTTGTGCTATCACAGCACCTTATTTACACTGATCCACTGGTTGTCCATATATATCGACTTGAGCAACCATGTCATTATATACATAACATATCTATATACATAACACACACACACACATATATATATATATATATAGGCAATACGATACCGCATCAAGATGAAATATCAGAGGCAGCACTCCAAATGGTAGTCAAAATGTTGTATTTAATCAACAAGACATCATTCCAACGTTTCGGTCCACAAACGGGACCTTTTCTTGATAAAGGTCCCGTTTGTGGACCGAAACGTTGGAATGATGCCTACATTATTTTATAGGATTTGCACCCAGTATTTTGTTGATCCAGACAGAGTGCTTGTGGTTCTTTAAAACTACATATATATATATATATATATATATATATATATATATATATACATACATACATACTGTACATGATATACATATATATATCAACATATGTATATGTTGTATATAAAGACATATTTATTAACGAATCATACACATAGCTGATGTATCACTGTTATAAGGGGGACCCCCCACCCCAAATAGTTGTTTTCGTGAACGGCACACCTGTAAGCATGTGACCTGTATATGTGACAAGGGGAAAACACACAGGTATCCAGTTGAAGTTTTTCACCTTGCAAGGTCCCTCAAATGAGTAATAGCTACCCTCAATCTGTCACAATATATTGTATATCATTATTCACTTTCACCACCAAGGATTTATCAATAATTAATTTGCAGAGTCTTTGGTCCCTGTTTATTAAGAATAATATGCACTTAATAGACAAAAATTTGTTGTAGCAAAATTTGTCCAAAAATGTAATCACTCTCTTCAAAATGTGCAAGTTCAATTAGAGCCTACAGATTTACTTATTAAACTTTAGATTTAATATATAATATGCTTAGATTACAGATAAAGGATTATTACAAGAACAGTTTTTTAAATTAATAAGGATAACATAAAGAATTCCTATACATTGCCACAGAACATGTATCAGGATCCTTCCCAGAGATGTCACTGGAGTATGAAAGATGAGAATTCATGTGTCTGATCTCAGAATACACCTCTGTAAAATTCTAATTCATAATCCCAGATGCAGGGATTATATTCAAAAACCTTTTAAATCTAAAACTTCTGGAATATATAAAAATGTCCCATATCTTTATTTCTATAATACTTTGAATGATGCCCCGTGTGCTGTTGCGTTTGTATAATTACTATGTACCCGTTGATACCACTATTGCCAACACAACATATAGAAAACAGATATCTGTTCTTTGCACATCCTAATCATGATGTGTTTGGCATCACTTGATTTGGCTAATCGCAACTGTTACAGAGATCTATTCGTTATTCTTGAGAATAGCTATCAGACCCAGGATATTTCACATTTAGTAATTTACACACTTTTGGTCTGTAATCTTGTCCACACACCTCTTACATTCCTGCAGAACACAAAGGCGTCCGTTTCAAGTTATACTAAAAAGGTTATTTCTTATCCTACTGTCAGAGAAGAATTCGGACACCAGATTTCCTAAAACCCAGGTTTTGTCCTGAGATAACCTCAGTCCTATAAAACAGATAAAACTAGGCCTGGCTTTGACCGGCCATAAAAACAATTAATGGATTTTTAAGATAACTTGCATGTAAAATTAACCTCTGATGTGACAAATGTGTTAAAATGCGTAATATCTCATGGTCTTATAATGAGTTGTGATTTTCTGACTACAACACCTTACCTAACTATCACTTCTCTGAGGCAATGGATATGTTCCCTATACATATTATGTGTGATGGCAAAAAAATATTTTAATGGCTTCTATTTCAATTGATTTATAATAGCCATGTAGCTGTAACAAAAACATTACAGTATAAAAGTAGAGTCTTTAGTTAATCAGGTAAACAGTACTAAATAGTTTCATCAAATAGAAAAGCTGTGCTGAAAAGCTTTGTAATATGGCAGGCATAAGGTTACAAGGGTTGCCCATGTTAAAATGGATAAGAAGCAAAATGTGACACTGTGTGCTAATTTGCATGTCATTTCCCAGAATCCCTGGCTGCAGTGGAAATATTGCATGCTAAGAGATAAAGGTGAATAGCCTGGTTGCAGACCTGTCTGAGACGTGTATGTGCTCACAAGTCATATTTTTATTTATATTTGCTATTAAATAGAACAAAGCCAAAACTTAAATCTTGGACTTGTACTTGATCACTTCCGAACTTTTTCATCTGTGGGTGTAAGCCATAATATTGACTTTCGCCAGGTCCTAATTCCTGTTGCTTTTTGTAATGCATGACCGGTCCCATTCAATGAAGAGTGAAAAGTTAAAGTTTGATGTCATTGTCTAAACACAATTTGCAGTCACAACCTGTATTGCATATTGTATTGTATTGTATGTCTTTATTTATATAGCGCCATTAGTGTACATAGCGCTTCACAGTAGTAATACATGTGGTAATCAAATAAATAACAGATAATATAAATAACAGATCATGGGAATAAGTGCTTTAGACATAAAAGTAACATTTCGGAAGAGGAGTCCCTGCCCCAAGGAGCTTACAGTCTAATTGGTAGGTAGGGAGAACGTACAGAGACAGTAGGAGGGAGTTCTGGTAAGTGCGTCTGCAGGGGGCCAAGCATTATGTATCGTGTTTAGAATATCCACAGTGCTATTCATATGCTTCATTAAGCAAGTGTGTCTTAAGGTGGGTCTTAAAGGTGGATAGAGAGGGTGCTAGTCGGGTACTGAGGGGAAGGGCATTCCAGAGGTGTGGGGCAGTCAGTGAAAAAGGTTTAAGGCGGGAGAGGGCTTTAGATACAAAGGGGGTAGAAAGAAGACATCCTTGAGAAGAACGCAAGAGTCTGGATGGTGCATACCGAGAAATTAGGGATGAGATGTAAGGAGGGGCAGAAGAATGTAAAGCTTTAAAAGTGAGGAGAAGAATGGAGTGTGAGATGCGGGATTTGATCGGAAGCCAGGAGAGGGATTTCATGAGGGGAGATGCTGAGACAGATCTAGGAAAGAGTAGAGTGATTCTGGCAGCAGCATTTAGGATAGATTGTAGGGGAGACAGGTGAGAGGCAGGAACTTTGGTCTGTATAGCAGGTGTAAGGTCAGGGGTTGAAAGGTAAATTTGTGTGTCGTCAGCATAGAGATGATATTTAAACCCAAAAGATGTGATTAGGTCACCTAGAGAGAGTGTGTACAGAGAAAAGAGAAGAGGTCCCAGGACAGAGCCCCGGGGTACCCCCACAGAGAGATCAATAGAGGAGGAGGAGATGTTAGCAAAAGAGACACTGAAGGTACGATGGGAGAGGTAAGAGGAGATCCAGGATAAAGCTTTGTTCCGAATACCAAGAGTATGGAGAATGTGAAGGAGAAGAGGGTGGTCCACGGTGTCGAATGCTGCAGAGAGGTCGAATAATATGAGCAGAGTGTAATGACCTCTGTCTTTGGCAGCGTGGAGGTCGTCAGTTATTTTAGTGAGGGCTGTTTCAGTAGAGTGAGCAGTGCGGAAGCCAGATTGTAGAGGGCCTAGGACAAAATAGGTGTTGAGAAAGTGTAGCAATCGAGAGAATACAAGACGTTCAAGGAGTTTGGAGGCAAAAGGCAGGAGGGAGACAGGTCGATAGTTAGAAGGACAGGTAGGGTCAAGCTTGCTGTTTTTGAGTAATGGTATAACGGTTGCATGCTTGAAGGATGAAGGAAAGGTACCAGAGTAGAGGGAAGAGTTAAAGATCTGTGTGAGCATAGGGATTATAGAAGGAGCTAGAGGTTTTAGGAGATGGGAGGGAATGGGGTCAAGAGGGCAAATGGTAGAGGGAGAAGAGGAGATCAACAGCGACACATCCTCCTCTGAGACAGTGGAAAAAGACTCAAGGAAGGCAGGAGGAGAGTTAGGAAGAGGTGTAGGATGGGGGGAAGAAACAGAGGGGATGTTCTGCCGTATGGATTCCACCTTTTCCACCTTATAGCGTGCTAAGGGTTAACATGTGCTTGTTCTTTGTTGAATCGGCAACCCCACCCACTGGAATGTTAATGAGCCATGGGGACACAAAGAAAAGATCTTTTTGTTAACAGATGCATCCAATTCAATCTCACCCACTCCAGCGTACATCTGCGTTGCCCCAAAGGCGCACAGCCTTTGGCGCAGCTAAAGGGCAGCCAAAGGGCATGAGTCTTTGCTGCCGTTCGCTGATGTTAGTTGATGTTAAAGCTGCTCTATTTCTATCTGAAACTCACAAGCCTTTTATTCCCTGTACCCAATTTTCCTACTTTATCTGTCCATGAAATGTCTGTGAAGTGACTGTATAACCCTGTTGTTTTATTGTAACCATGTATTTTTTATAACTCTGTGCCCAGGACATACTTGAAAACGAGAGGTATCTCTCAATGTATTACTTCCTGGTAAAACATTTTTATAAATAAATAAATATATCCTATTCTGCACCCACTATATGCCTAGTTGTTACGCCGGTGCTGCCCGCAGACCAGACCCGTTCCTTTCACTGAGGTGAGGAACGTATAGAAGCACGCACCCGCAGCAAAGGGAGCGTGTCCGGAGTGTGGTGATTTTGGCGTTGCCAGGCCAGGTGTATTTCGCTAGCAATACTTGCCGGTACCGGTGTAGAAATGCCGTTGTCGTTGCCGTTAGCCAAGGTCTGGGATTGGAGAATACTGGAAGGTCGTTTGTCCAAGCAGGGGTCTAGAGCCAGAGAGAGACGTCCGCCAAGCCAAGTCGTAACCTGAGTGAATGAGAGAGAAAACGCCAGAGTAGTAATCCAAGTGAAAACTATGTCGAGCAATGAATGATAGGAAGGACTGGCATTATAAAGTGTGGCTGACCAATCAGAAGTGAAGGCAGACCTGGAGGACTGCGTGGAGCCATCCTGGATAGGTTCCCTTGATTGGCAGGCAGGTGAGAACTCTTGTCTTGACAGGAGATCATATTTCTGTATTGGGGGCGGGTCTTCACTGCCAGAGCAGTGAATAAATTAACTTCGCCCGGCGCGCGCTGTTCAGGCGCGCGCCCGAGCAACATGGCGGCCGCGTGAGGTACTGCTGGAAACCGGGGACGCCGAGGACGACGGGGAACCCCCAGCACCGACGGAGGTGAGTGGCGCTGGCGAGAGGTGCGTGCCACGGCAGCAGGAGGGAATATATCAGCAGAGGAACCAGGGCGCGGGCGCCGCGATCCCTGATTCCTCACAGTACCCCCCCCTTCAGGATCGACCTCAGGACGATCCCTCCATGGTTTTGATGGAAACTTCTTACGAAAGCGTTTGAGGAGTCCTGGCGCATGAATATCTTTCAGGGGTACCCATGACCTCTCTTTGGGTCCAAAACCTCTCCAGTGGACCAAGAAGTTGACTTTACCTCTTGAAAGACGGGAATCCAGTAGAGCCTGTATTTCATACTCTTCGTTACCCTGTACCATCACAGGATCTGGTTTCGAAGTGTGATCCGGAAAGAGGCTACTGGAGATAAAAGGTTTGAGAAGTGAGGTGTGAAAGACATTCGGAATTCTCATGCTTTGAGGAAGTTGGAGTCGAAAAGAAACCGGATTAACCTGCTCCAAAATGGAAAAGGGACCCAGGAACCTAGGAGCCAATTTGAGGGAAGGCGTTTTGAGACGGATGTTCTTGGAAGATAGCCAAACCTTGTCCCCGGGTTTGTATTCGGGTGCCGGACGACGGTGACGATCAGCCTGATCTTTAGATGTCAAGGATGCTTTTTGTAATGCAGATTGTATTCTGGACCAAGAGTCTTGTAAGAGAGCAATATGTTCGTCCACGGCTGGTACCCCAGAGGATTCTTTAGTAATAGGTAGGCGAGCCGGATGGAATCCGTAGTTGATAAAGAAGGGAGTCTCGTGGGTGGACTCATTCCTGGAAGAATTGAATGCGTACTCAGCCCAGATAAGTAATTCTGCCCAGTCATCCTGAGAATTAGAGACGAAGCACCTTAAGTATTTCTCGAGGGATTGATTAACCCTCTCGGTCTGTCCGTTGGATTGAGGGTGATATCCCGAAGAAAAGGAAGACGAGATACCTAGTCTCTTGGTGAAATTTCTCCAGAACTTGGAGACGAACTGGGAACCTCGATCGGACACGATGGATGTAGGAATCCCATGGATCCGGAAAATCTCTTTGGCAAAAATATCCGCAAGGGCGGGTGAGGAGGGTAATCCTTTGAGAGGGATAAAGTGTGCCATCTTGGAAAACCGATCTACTACCACAAGAATGGTATTCATGCCATTCGACCTAGGCAACTCCACAATAAAATCCATCGAAATGTGGGACCAGGGATGCTCCGGAATAGGTAAAGGTAAGAGAAGACCCTGAGGTTTCTGACGAGGACTCTTGTTACGCGCACATACCGGACAGGACCGTGTAAATTCCAGAATGGTTTTAGCCATATTGGGCCACCAAAAGGTACGACGGATGAGGTCCAAGGTTTTCTTAAATCCAGGATGCCCTGCCGAACGGACGGCGTGTCCCCAGTCCAGTATTTCAGGGATAAATCTGGGTTCCACATACAAAGAGTCTTTAGGAACCACCAGACCGGACGGGAGGTTCTCTTGAGATTTGATGATCCTCTCCAGATTCTTGAATGCCACAGCTGCTAAGATTCTTTGTTTAGGGAGGATGGACTCAGTGGTTTTCTCTGATCTCTCTTCAGAAGAGTATTGCCGGGAGAGAGCATCCGCCTTGACGTTCTTAGTGCCGGGAATGTATGAGAGAACAAAATTGAATCTAGAGAAAAATAACGACCAGCGAGCTTGGCGAGGACCTAAGCGACGAGCATTCTCAATGTATAATAAGTTCTTATGGTCCGTAAGGATGGTGAATGGCTCTTTTGACCCCTCCAGAAGATGTCTCCATTCTTGAAGAGCCATTTTGACGGCCAAAAGTTCCCTATTGCCCACGTCATAATTCCTTTCTGCCGATGAAAATCTTTTGGAGAAAAACCCGCAAGGATGAAGTTTATCCTGGGAAGAAAATTTCTGCGACAGAACCGCCCCAGCCCCACAGTCCGAAGCGTCAACCTCTAAGGTGAAGGGGAAATTCGTGTTAGGGTGCCGAAGGATGGGAGCAGAGACAAAAGTTTGTTTCAGTGTCTCGAATGCCGTGACAGCTTCTGGAGACCAAGATGAAGGGTCTGCACCTTTTTTGGTCAGTGCCGTGATAGGAGCGACAATGGTGGAAAAGTTGCGGATAAACTTCCGGTAATAATTAGAAAAACCCAAAAACCGTTGAACAGATTTGAGGGAATTGGGTTGTGGCCAATCCACGACGGCCTTTAGCTTCTCTGGGTCCATGGCCAAACCTTTGTTGGAGATGATGTATCCGAGAAAAGAAGTGGTAGACTGATGAAAAATGCATTTCTCCATTTTAGCAAACAACCGGTTCTCGCGGAGGCGTGAAAGCACAAACTTCGTATGGATGATATGATCCTGTAAGTTTTGAGAAAAAATAAGGATGTCATCCAGGTATACAATGACAAATATATTAAGAACGTCTCGAAAGATGTCATTGATGAAGTCCTGAAAAACTGCCGGTGCGTTGCATAACCCGAAGGGCATCACTAGATATTCGTAGTGTCCGCTACGGGTGTTGAAGGCAGTCTTCCATTCATCGCCCTCCCGGATGCGGATGAGGTTGTATGCCCCACGGAGATCCAGTTTAGTAAAGAGATTGCCCCCCTGAAGTCTATCAAAGAGTTCGGAGATGAGTGGGAGTGGATAACGATTCTTCACCGTGATATGGTTCAGACCCCGGTAATCAATACATGGTCTGAGGGTACCATCTTTCTTTTTGACAAAGAAGAATCCAGCCCCCGCAGGAGAATTGGAATGACGTATGAAACCCCGCTTAAGATTCTCACGAATATATTCGTCCATAGCTTTGGTCTCGGGCAACGAGAGAGGATAAGATTTGGCTTTCGGCAAGGTATAACCAGGTATCAGATCAATCGGACAATCGTAGGAACGATGAGGAGGTAGAAGTTCAGACTGAGCCTTGCTGAAAACGTCCAAGAATTCGGCATATGGAGGAGGCAACTCCCTCAGAGAACTTGATGTATTGGCTAATAGAAAGGATGGTTGCTTGATAGAGGGAAAATGTTTCTCTGACCTTGACCTCCAGTTAATAGGGTTAGGAGACACCCAATCGATGAGTGGATTATGCTTCTGTAACCAGGGCAAGCCAAGCGTGATAGGTGTTCCTGGGGCATGAATAACATCAAAACCCAGAGTCTCTTTGTGAGAATGAGTAGAAAGGGTGATAGGTCCGGTCTCTAAGGAGATATAAGCCGGGGTGAGAGGTCGATTATCAATCCCGACCAAGGCAACGGGAGATTCCTTCCTGGAAAGCGGAATTTGATTTTGCTCAGAAAAGGTTTGATCTATGAAATTCCCTCCTGCGCCGGAATCGATAAATGCAGCAGTGGAGGTGCGGAAAGTCGGTCCTGAAAGGGAGACGGGAATAGTCAATCTTTTGGGAAGTTCCCTTCTTGGAGGGGGACAAGGAGATTCAGTACCCAGAGAGCGCCCCTTCGTACTCACTGGGCTTAGTCGTTTCCCGGAGATGGAGGATGGTTACGGGTACGCTGCTCAGAAGCTCCGCAATGATGGCACGATTCCCCAGTAGAGCGAAGTTGTCGTGACGGTACCCGAGGTTGCTGAACTCCAAGTTGCATCGGCTCTGGAGCCTCCAGCGCCGGTAACGGGGATACGACGGGTCTCTGGTTAGTAGAGAACCTGGAAAAGGAAGTACGGAAAGGCGTAGCCCGGGGAAGCTGACGCTGAGCGCGGCGTACCTGAAGGCGCTGATCCATATGAGTAGCCAGGGTGATGAGATCCTCCAGTAACACTGGCCTGGTGTGGGAAGCAAGTTCATCCTTCAGAGACTCCGATAGACCTTTCCAGAAGGCACCGACTAAAGCCTCCTGACCCCAATGAGTCTCAGCTGCTACGGTTCTGAATTCCAAGGCGTATTGACCCACAGGCCGACGTCCCTGTGTAAGCTCTAGCAGGGTATCAGAAGCAGTCTCTTGACGTGCGGGGATATCAAAAACCTGTCGAAAGTCCCGTCTGAAGGCCGCGTAATCGCGGGTAATATCAGGGCGTAGTTCCCAGATCGGAGAAGCCCATGCCAGTGCATTACCTGTGAGCAGACTATATACGTAGGCTACCTTTTTCCGGCCAGTAGCATACAGCTGGGGAGCCATCTCGAACTGGATCTCGCACTGGTTGAGAAAGCCACGACAGGTGTGTGGATCCCCTGCGTAGGGCCTTGGAGCCGGAATCTTCGGAACTGAAAATGAAGTGGAAGATAAGTCAGGCTGCGCCGGGGGTGCAGCCGCAGGTGGAGCCTGTAAAGGGCGGTCCGATACCTGTTGGGAGAGGAGAGCCACTTGATCCGTTAAGGCCTGTATTTGTTGGTACATGGCCGTCATCATAGAGTCCACAGTCTGGTCTGCGTCTTGTGGGCTCGACATAATGTTACGCCGGTGCTGCCCGCAGACCAGACCCGTTCCTTTCACTGAGGTGAGGAACGTATAGAAGCACGCACCCGCAGCAAAGGGAGCGTGTCCGGAGTGTGGTGATTTTGGCGTTGCCAGGCCAGGTGTATTTCGCTAGCAATACTTGCCGGTACCGGTGTAGAAATGCCGTTGTCGTTGCCGTTAGCCAAGGTCTGGGATTGGAGAATACTGGAAGGTCGTTTGTCCAAGCAGGGGTCTAGAGCCAGAGAGAGACGTCCGCCAAGCCAAGTCGTAACCTGAGTGAATGAGAGAGAAAACGCCAGAGTAGTAATCCAAGTGAAAACTATGTCGAGCAATGAATGATAGGAAGGACTGGCATTATAAAGTGTGGCTGACCAATCAGAAGTGAAGGCAGACCTGGAGGACTGCGTGGAGCCATCCTGGATAGGTTCCCTTGATTGGCAGGCAGGTGAGAACTCTTGTCTTGACAGGAGATCATATTTCTGTATTGGGGGCGGGTCTTCACTGCCAGAGCAGTGAATAAATTAACTTCGCCCGGCGCGCGCTGTTCAGGCGCGCGCCCGAGCAACATGGCGGCCGCGTGAGGTACTGCTGGAAACCGGGGACGCCGAGGACGACAGGGAACCCCCAGCACCGACGGAGGTGAGTGGCGCTGGCGAGAGGTGCGTGCCACGGCAGCAGGAGGGAATATATCAGCAGAGGAACCAGGGCGCGGGCGCCGCGATCCCTGATTCCTCACACTAGTATAATGAACATATGTTCGTTATACTAGGCATACAGTGGAGGCAAAATGTATGCTGTGAAGCTTCTTCATGTCTATATCTCCATGACACCAAAGGTCAGAGCTCCTTTCATTTGAATGGAGTTAAGAGCTTCCCTGATATGAAGATGCTGCTTTAAAATATATTGTATAGGGACCATAGTGATCCTTAATGATGCCTCCCATTAAATCTGCACCGTGACAAACTACTGTACATTGAATGAAAGCTGAACACAGTGAATCAGCTGAGGGACCTGTGTTATCTCCTTTCATCTTTTCACAGGGGGCCAGGCTTTTTTTTTTTTTTTATAAAGTGAGAATGATGAAAGTAGAGACGGTGTGTCCTACTGTTATCCTGCTGTTTAAAAGCTGTGAGTTATTCCAGCCATACGTATTTCATCACAAAGCCTTGGCACATACAACAGTTCACAGAGGGGAGGATGAAGGGAGTGAACTTTGTCTGCAGGTGGCAATTTCTTTTAATTAATGCCCGAGGGAAAAATCATCCTCATAATAACATAATGGCCGGGTATGTCTGCAGGTAACGTGGCTTTTTCTCAGAGTAACACATTCCATTTGCAAACATTTTTTTTTTCTGGTATGATAGTCAAATATTATTCATTCTATGAGTTCAGCTCTTAATTTAAAGCCTAACAACGGAAAAATATAGAATGCTTTTTGTCTCATAGTAAAATAGGATAAAATATAAAGCATACATTTTGAATACATCATTCATTTATTATATTCCCAAGGTTGCTAGATGGTCCCATGTGGGTTGGTTCAGTTGTGTTAATCCTTTGTCCAGGTTTTCTACGATTTGTAGACTTTCTTTTGTGTTGTGAAATGAAACCCAGAGTATTGGACTTGATTCGCCTGTCTCATTGACCTGGGATTAATTGGCAACTCTAGATATGCCCAGAGCAATGTGTTAATTGGGCAAAATGCTGACATTTGGCATTAAATGTAACACATTTGTTTTTTTTAATTTGCCATTGACATTCTTCAGAAGATAAAATTAACACCAGTGCAGAGCTTCTGGTTTAATTGAAGCATAAAGGAATAGAGAAAAAGCAATGTAGAAATAAAACCCATTATATGATGTGTAGCCAATTGTTTTTTTTTTTTTTGTATAAAAAAAAAGGTGCTGAAACATAAGCAAAGAAATATAAAATGTACATGTAAACCCCAATAAATAATTCAGCTGTAAATAAAGGAATGTGGTATCATTTTTTTTATATACTATCAGTAAGTATTTTAGCCCCATCCCTACTCATTTCATTATTATTATGTTGAATTCCTTTTTGATCCCTATAAAAGGTGGCAGAACTCCGTACCCCCGGCTGCCCCCACGAAACTAGCACTACAGTGCATCACATCTATTCTTTCATAGAACCACATGCATAGTACTTCCAGCAGAGAAGAACTGGGGCAAAATACATGGATGCATTGTAATTACAAGCTATACGTAGATTTGTGCAGCCTTATGATAGCACCTTCTGTATCTCTGGAAAATGAGTGCTCCCACGGGGTAAAATATATCCATTGAATGTAAAAGTCAATAGTAATATACACTTACAAAGGTAAGCCAGGGGGAGCAGTGGAACAACTACTATGCAAAAGAAACAGTCAAAATTCACTAGTATCATCTATATTAGTGGTGCTCAACTCCAGTCCCCAAGACCCCCAACACGTCAGGTTTAAGGATATCCCAGCTTCAGCACAGGTGGCTCAATGAAGACTGAGCCACTGATTGAGCCACCTGTGCTGAAGCTGGGACATCCTTAAAACCTGACCTGTTGGGGGGTCGTTTAAGGATATCCCAGCTTCAGCACAGGTGGCTCAATCAGTGGCTCAGTTGAAGACTGAACCACTGATTGAGCCACCTGTGCTGAAGTTGGGATATCCTTAAAACCTGGTCTGTTGGGGGGTCGTTTTAAGGATATCCCCGTTTCAGCACAGGTGGCTCAATCAGTGACTCAGTCGTAGACTGAGCCACTGATTGAGCCATCTGTGCTGGAGTGGGGATATCCTTAAAGCCTGACCTGTAGTGGGGCTGGGGGGTCTTGGGGACTGGAGTTGAGCACCCCTTCGCTATATAAGTCTAAACTCATGTTGACGGCATTCACATTTTTGGGGGTAGCATTTTTTGGAAGCATTGCCTTTCCTTGGCCAAAACACATTAAAGTTAAATATTGTGGATACTGTAGATGGAATAAAGCATTTGTTGTGACATTTCACCAATACCAGCTAACAGCTCTTCTCTTTGTGAACAACTATCGATTTGCAAAGCATTGCAATTACACATATTACAGAGGTATGAGATCAGCTGTAGCTCTGTTTTTTTATAGACAAATACATTACAGAAAATAAACAAGTATTGTATGTTGTAAATAATGTGCAGGGGGGGGGGGGGTTGCAAGAAAGATAATAAGCATATCAGTCAAACTCTTTATTGTGAATGCGAGGATAATTCATGCCTGTTTTCATTGCATGTTGAGCACTTAATATAAGTAGCATTTCCTTTGTATTCTTCAATTACCCTGGGAAATGGTAATTCAGAATTCTGCTCCTGGCAGGTATAGTTGTTAATGGTAACATTACTGCTAATAATTCTGGATTTGGTTCAATATGGTTGAGGTCATACTGTTGGTAGTCCAGTTAAGCTGGTTTTACCTCTTTAGGGTATGAAACCCTAAACAAAGTACAGACACAGCTAATGCACTGGCAAGCATCAGCGATATTACTTAGCTTACTGTATTGTAACTGCTGATTTCCTTTAGTTTTATACTGTAGAGTGTTTTTTTTTTTTTGCATCCATTGCTGTGGAGTATTATGGACAGATACTACAAAAAGCAGAAAACATGACAAGGTATGATATAGTATCTAACAATTCAGGAACCAGAGTGAACAGGATCATAAATACAAACAATAAAAGGATGATTACTCATGTGGAGGTCTTATGACGTTTGTGCTATGATCCCATAGGTCATCGCTTGCTTTGGTCCTTAGTTGTTTTATAACCATAGCAAATATATTTTTTTTATTGGGCTATTATTTTTTTTTACATGTGGTCATTTTGATGACAACCATTATGTCTTGATTGGTAGCTATAGCTACATGTTTCTATGTCGTTGGAAGACATAACATAAATAAAGAATGTTAGGATCATCATCATTTATTTAAAGCAGCAGTCCGAGCTGCATTTTTTTATTTAAAAAAATTAAAATAAATTATCTTTGATATGTGCATCAATACAATCCACACACTGATAAGTAATTATCTAAGTTGCCTGTGATCGATCCTGCTAAGATTCAGCTTGAGGGTTCACTAAATGGTTGTCAGTGCAGCAGAAGAGGATCGAAGATGCAAAGTTCTGCTGGAAAGATCAAGTGACCAGCCAGTCACTAGATACAATTGGTACACTGCTAGAAAAAGGGCAGGGCTCACAAAGGGGTGTGCCAAAGCCTGTTTCAGAAGAGGAAAGGGATGTGACTTTGTAAATGATTGCTATAGAAACAAAAAAATGCTTGTTACATTATGACATAAAAAATTTAATTTCAGAATGGTTTAAAAAAACAAATAGCTACAGTACGAGTATTTTCTCATAGTACAGAACTGATTTATTTTTAAAAAAAAACACATGTAGGATATTGCATGGTCTGCAGCTTTAAAAGGTGTCTGTATACTGTAGAAGTCTTTGCTGTCAATAAATACAGCAAATATACAACAAACACATACAGATGCAGCCACCAGTATCCGATCACTTGCCTGGGTGAAAACGAAGGCATCTCACAGTAAATGCCTCAACATGCCTCAGCATTTCTGTGAGATTCCTAATGGCCCATCAGATTAACACAACAGGGGTCCCTGCAGTCCCATTCAGTTTGATTCAGTTTGAATGGGACTGCAGGGACCCCCACGCTGTGTTAATCCAATGGGCCAATAAGAATCTCACAGAAATGTTGAGACGTGTTGAGGCATTTACAGTGAGATTGTCCCAGATTTTCCAAGGCAAGTGATCGGATACTGGTGGCTGCATCTGTATAATGAGAAGGAATCTTGGAAACAAAGGGTGAAGAGGTCTCTGCATGGAGAACCTTATAATCACACGGGAAGAATACGTTATTCAAGCATTATCCCAATGCGTGGGATGCATCTCTTCCCTTTTACGGATATGGTCCATGTTATTGTCACATGATGCTCATAAGCTTATTCTCAATATGAGCACAATAACAAAGAGATACTAAAAAATAAAGTAGCTACATTGTATCTACAGTACCTTTCCCATGTATTTATGAATAGTGTATTTTAAGGACAAAACAGGGTACGTAGTATACTTTTTAGTGTGAACTTTAATTAATACATAAAAAGAAAGGTACTACTAGCATCTTACAGTAGCTGTTTCTTTTTATAAATATAATTTATATACAGACCTTATTCTGTAAGGTGTGATAGTGCAGATGATGTGCTATCTCATAAAGAGCCCCAATAAAGTCAATGGGACTTTTCATGTGATAGCCGTCACCTGCGCTTTAACACCTTACAGAATAAGGGCCTAAGCATATAAAGGAATACGGAAAGAACAGGAGCTAGAAGCTTGTTGCATCCTTTTAAATATGTCAAAGATATATACCAGCACTCCTATAAAGTACAGTATGGGCTAGGTGCACTAAGGGAGGATTCAATAGAAATTGTGACTAATAGTTTGGCTTTTAAGAGAAGGATGGAGGCAGAATGTCAGTAAGTCCACATCCTTTTAATATATATATATATATATATATATATATATATATATATATATATATATATATATATGAAAAAATCATCTCAGTTGGCACACTGTAAACATTAGTAAGATGCTGATGCTAGCCCCATATGCACATGTAAAAAGTAGATTTTACCAGATTGGAGTCCGGAAAAAACGAGACAGCACACAGTCCAGTAGTTCCAATGAAGTTGTATTCAAAGTAACATGGCACCACCTCCAACGTTTCGGTCCACTCAACGTGACCTTCCTCAGGGACGTGCAATAAGTGAATGCTAATCCACCACCTTATATACCCAAACTAATCAAAATATAATTAAACTCACCCGTGTAGGGGCAACATTGCCCGCGAAACCGCGCCGCTGTGACACGCATACAAATGCTGGAACGCATCGCCATTTTGGATTCATGATTGTGAAACATCCTATTAAACTATGGTGGCCTCAATGGTCCGCTCGTGGGTACAATCGCGCATGCGCGAACTCCTAATGCCGTGACCCGCAGTGTACTGCTGGAACGCATCGCCATATTGAATCCAGAGATGCTACCTCCTTAGCCTAGCTACGGTGGCCCAAATGGAACATATGTCCACCATAGTGGCGGTTCGCGCATGCGCGAAGCTCCCCATGCGACTTAGTAAGCACAATGCATTGCAATGCAGGATTTTTGCTGTCTTTGAGCTAGCCCCACTCTGCGCATAACGGCACCCTCACATATAAATAACCTCAAGAACATATAGGAGGTTATGCCATAATACATGCCCAAACATTATAAGGAAGGGCACCTAACCAATGGGACCATTTAAGAAAGCTCATATACAAAGGCTCAATAAAGCATGTTATGTTATGTGTTGTTATTGCCTTAAAGAATACTCAAAAGGACCAGTTCCAGCATGGGAACGCGTGACACACACAGCAAACATACATAAACCAATTGACCACCAAACATGTGAAACACTGTGTGCATCACTGTAAGATATATTGTTATTGATGTCCCACTATAATAAATACTATAACTACACTGACTAATAAAGTCTAAAATCGAAAACAAGATATCATGTCTAGTCAAACCAAGTTCCTCTAAATTAGAGCAACCAATGGGCTTATAGCATATATGACTAATGAGACAACTTGTGATGGACAAGAGTGTGTCCATCCGGAGACAATATATATACTGTACTCCATGGTCAAACTCTGTCCTAAAGACAACCCGTGGCCAACAAGGCGTATTTAAACGATATGTCAGATGTTTTACAGTCTCAAATACAACATGTAATACCTACGGTCTCGAAGCGGGACATCATGAACAATCTTGATGCATATACTCAAACCATAAAGTGATAAAGTGAAAATAACAATACAGGGGCACATACGGAAATAACACATGAAAACGTAATGCAGAGATACTGCAAAAGAAACAACGACAAACAAAATTATACAACCACACTGCAGTAAACAATTGTAAAGTACCACAAAATATCATAGTCCAGATTTCTGTCATAAGAAACATCCTAGCGAAAAATCTTCGTTTAAGCCAAAAGGGGCCACTGTTTTTAATTCAAAGATGTGTCTTGCTTCGCTTTGCAACAAAAGTCTGTTTCTATCACCCCCTCGTGCAGGCGCTCGGATCTGTGAGATTGGCATACACCTAAACGTTGCCAGTGAATGTTTAAAGTCCCTGAAGTGTTTAGCAACAGGGAGACATTTGAACTCCAAATCCTTGGCGTCCGTGGATAGTGCTTTACGAATTGTTGAACGATGGATGGCTATACGTTCTTTGAGCATTCGCACTGTCTTCCCAATATAAAGTAAACCACAGGGACATTTAATCAAATATATAACAAATTTTGATTCACAATTCAGATGTTGGTGAATTTTGATTTTGTTCCCATTATGTGGATGGCAATAGAAAGACCCCACCTGCATATATTGGCAGTTCGTGCAACCCTTGCACCTGTAGGCTCCAGGTTTTTGGGTTAACCAAGTTTTGTCCTTGCCATATTTGTCAGCTGGATCTGCCTGCGTGATCATGTCCCCAATAGACGGACCACGGCGAAAACAAAACAAGGGGGGTTCACGAAAGAAATTACCTATTTTATCATCATTAGCTAAAACATGCCAATTATCTCTAATGCCACGTTGTATGCATGGGGACGCAGTGCTGAATGTGCTTATAACATTGAATCTTGAGCTTGTTGTTTGCTCTCCTAGTTCGATGTTAGTACAATCCACGTTATCCAACCGGATCACACGATCCAGTGCATCTTTGACGTCAACCGGACTATAACCTCGCTCTAGGAACCTGTTGGCCATGTTGATGAGAGCAGGTTCCAGCTCATTATGATCACTAGTGATTCGCTTCACTCGTAGTAGCTGTGAAAATGGAAGCCCCTTTTTCAACGGGGCCGGGTGGTGGCTTGTGGCATAGAGCAGTGTGTTCTTATCAGTTATTTTTTGATATAGCCTAGTGGCCAATTTGTCGCCTGCTTTGTATACCATAGTATCCAGAAATGGAATTTCAAGTTCACTGTAACACAGTGTAAAACGTATCTTTGATGGAATGTCGTTAAGACGGTTCAAAAAGTCCTGTAATTCAACAGTAGAACCACTCCAAACAATAAAAATATCGTCAATGTAGCGTAAGAACTTTCTGATGTGGTGTGCATTGGGCGCATCGCATAAGATGTGGGTTTGCTCATACATGTCCATGTAGAGGTTCGCATATGATGGGGCCATATATATACATATATATATATTGTGACATAGTCCAAAGATGTTAGGCAGCTTTCTGCCCCATTTTAGGTCAGAAAGTGCAGGAATAGTTAAAAATGATCCGTTCCACAGCTTCCCATTAACTCAGGCAGCTGGATGGAAAATCCAGACCACAGATTACAATGGCTCTAGTTCTCCCTCACCTGCTCTTCTAATCACATGCACAGGTATTTAGAGCAGAGAGGTTTGCATTTCACTCTCTCTCCTTAGAGCCTGGAGGCTGGGGGTATCGCTGCTCCCCTGCATCCAGTGTCGGGGTTGACGGCCCCTCCAAGTATCACAGTACCAGAGGATTTGCCTGGACACCACGAACAGATAAGACAAAACAAATGGTTATTGCTGTTGCTAAAAGACTGTGCTGTATCTTGTGACCCTAAATGAAAGAGCATTGTTTTAAGCTGGGGAACCAGTTTAGTTGGCCAGCAGCTGTTAGAGAGACTAATTCTGATGTGTAGTTAGATCCCTGAAAGGGATAGGATTTTGCTTATATGATTTTGGTTTTATTTCTTGAAATAACAGTGTGGGAAATATTGTAACACTGAAATGTGTGAACTGCTGAATGAAAGTATCTGAGTACCTCTAACCTTCACATGTTAAAGCTGCAGTACCTTACTTGGATGAAAATAAAGCAGGCAGAAGCAGCATAATACTTTGCATGATCCTGTTTGTTGTATAATTAACCCTAGAAGACTGTGTCGGGAAGAACCCAGACAGACGTCAGCACTACAAAAGAGGGGCGTTTGTCACAATATATATATATATATTATTAAAGGAGCAAACAAATTCAATGCCAGTGATTTACAAAAATATATATTAACAGCATTATAGAAAAGGACAAGTCCTTTTGGCAAGTCCGTCAGTGTGAGTGTGTTTGTTTGTCACTTGTTCTTACACTAGCAAGGAGCGCACTATTTTGGAACTGTTTTGAAAAGTAAAGTGCAGCATTGCTTTTAATGAAATAAAAAAAATACAAGGTCAGCATACAACTCGCTTTATGGTGTCCCGAGCCAATATCCCCATTAAAATACATCTGGGGATATTTTATGGACAGTAATGCTGTACCCATGTCATTGGCATTAAGCAACAGATGTCATATGTTTGGAGAGAGTCCAAAGAGGTGAGATTACGCTGCTAGAGCAGGGTTAAGTGCTGAAGTTGTAGTAGGAATGGAGTAAGGTTAAATGGAACAAGGTAGGGGTGCGGTTATATGAACATAGGCAGTGGGTGTACTGGGGGTATTTAGTACCCCTACTTTTATAAAGTCGAGTTTCAATTCCTATTTGAAGAAATAATGATTTATGTTAACTAGATTTTTTTTTGCATTAGAATATCAGTATGGCACAAAGCTTAGCATAGTATTCTTAGAGGAGCTAATGATGTTACTCTAGAGATTTTTATTCATATTTCCAAGTGAAGACTACACACCAGCTGACCCCTCCATAGTAGTGAAGCCTTCAATGTATAACATGCTGGTTTACAGATGGGAAAGATTGGGAATCAAACTACACAGTTCTTTGTCTTCTAACTCAACCATCAAGGAAACTGTGCAGCTCCAAATAAGATTTCTTCACTTTTTTCTATCCCCAACAAAATTCTGTTTGGTTCAGCGAACCGTTTGTCAGAAAAGTATTTCTTTTGAAAAACACTTTCTCATCCTTCATAAAAATTGAATTGAAATTGTTATTTTATATATGGATATGCATTGCAGGAAACTAAAAAAGAGGCGGATAAAAAAAGATTTGCATTGCAAGTAACTAGTTGTGAAGGTAGATAGAACATGTATAGAATATGGCTTTTCACTGTCTTTCACCGTTCACAATTAATAATCACATAAAACTTGTCTGAAGAAAACACAATGTTACCTTATACAAAAACAACTTAGTTGCCATCTTTAGCTAAGTAAAAAGATTGACGCATCAAAAGCAACCTAATATTAGCCAGCATACATTGGAAGGTGTTTTGAAACTGATGAGGGATTAAAGTTGTTCTTCTGGGAGATGACATGGGGAGTCTATAATATAGTTCTCTGTGAGGTCACATGATTTTTATATCATCCTACTAGACAACAAGTGAGATAAAGGGCAGTGTTATTTTTACAACTCCTTCTTCAAGACTGAGGCTGGATAATAGATTAGTGAAACGAGCCATTCCTAATAAATCATTCACAATCCACATTTCAAGGCATAGTATCCCTGTTTCTTACTGATTTTTTAGTGGGGTGATCCACTATGTGCTATCTACACATACAAATCTGGTGCACTAACACCAGAGACACAGACAGCTTTTCCGGGGCCCAGGACTAAAGGTTCCCCTGGGGTCCCCCACCCACGTGTCTCCGTCCTTGCAAGAGCCCATCCATCCCTCCTCCCACCCGTTTTCTCTTACACTCCCCCCCCCCTTATCACAGACCTCTCTTGCAGCCATCTCTTACACTCCCCTGTCACCCTTTCCTTCCCCCTCACTCTCTTCCACCCCTCCTCTTCCACCCCATGTATTTGTATCCCCTCCCCACACTCAATAACCCCCTTCCCAATATATAGACACACAAACAATAAGCCCCCCTCCCCAAATACAATCACAACACAATAAATCCTCCTCCCCAAATAAACACAATAAACACACAATAAGCCCCCCTGCCCAAATACACACACACTAAGCCCTGCTTCCCAAATACAAACACAATAAGCCCCTTTCCCAAATACAGATACACAGCAAATAAGCCCCCTCCCCAAATACAGATACACACCAAATAAGTCCCCTCCCAAAACACACACACACACACACACACAATAAGCCCCCCTCCTTAAATACACCCCCTCCTCAAATATACACACAATAAGTCCCCCATCCCAAATACACACACAACTAAAAACACAATAAGCCCCCCTCCCCAAACACACACACAATAAGCCCCCTTCCCCAAATACACAAACAAGCCCCCTCCCCATACACACACACAACAAGCCCCCCTCCCTGTCGGCTTACCTGGGGTCCTTGGATATACCTGCTGGAGCAGCATGACAGTGCACAGAAGGGCCCTGCAGGCCCGCGGAGGTCCGGCAAAGGGCCTGGGGAAGGGAAGGATACATGGGCGGTGCGGAGGGAAGGGCCCTTCAGTCCTGCAGGAAGGGAGGAGAGGGAAAGATGGGGGCGGCAGCCAGAAAAGGGGAGGGCCCTTCTTGCCTGAGTAAGAGAAATATATGGTTTCCGGCAGGGAGGCTGGGCCCCTTGCCTGGCCGGGCCCGGGACAGTAGTCCCGGCTGTCACTCCCTGTCGGCGGCCCTAACTAACACTACTGTATAATATAATAATTAATCATGAACTGTTTATAATATAAGGCAGGAACCTCTAATCATACTTACGTTGCAAAGCCCTCCGGTGACAAGGATTCCCTTTCATATCATATGCTTGAATAATTGAGGCACTTTTGTATTCAAAATCCCTGTATTGTAATATCTATTTTGTGAAGTGGTGCATACATTGCTGGTGCTGTATAAATAAAAACATACATACATAGTTTAACGCGCTTTGGACATATCTATACAAAATAAATGTTATTTGCGTTTGCAATACCTGCTTTTTTTCTTATGTCTTTAAAGGAACTGAAAGCAAATATACTCAGCAGGCCTACTACTCTTTATGACCTTTAAAGAATTTATTGTCTCGAAAATCTTGAAAATGTCCTTAGTAGGAAGACATAAAAAAAGTAATTTAAACACAGCTTGAGGTAGGCTTGTGCTGTATCTCATCCCCAGAGGAAAGCTTGAATTTCGTTAGAGAACAGCTCCTGCTGACAGCGTGCAGACTCACAAACAAATTAAGCAAGATTTCGATTTTCACACACTTCATATGATCAATCTGTTTAATCTTTGGAGGAGAGTAGACAATGTTTGTCATGAAACGTGTGCAGATAACTCAATTTTAGATATACACTAGCAGGACACAAGGACTAACAAACTAAAGAGTTAATTAGAAATCGGTAACGGCAACATCAAGACAAGCATAAACTGATAGAAATAAAAGGGGGAAAACATATCATACCGTCTTACAAGGTGCATGATGCTGCCAAAGCTAGCTTATCCTGTGGGTAAAGTCCTTCCAGGCTGCAACGGCTCTGGAACAAAGAGATAATGTGTGAAGACCTCCAACAGCCACAGTGTTTTACCTCAAAATAGTGAACAAACAGTTTCACAGGACATTGGGAGTTCCCCATACTCTCTCTGAATCTGTACCTGAATCTTTGTAAGTGTCGCTGCGGCTAGCACTTTTATAGGTACCGGGCCCCACACAAAATCCACGTGAGCACGGTTTGGCCAATAAGAGTTGTCCCTTTAATCAGCAGTCCAATCATATGGGAGATGGGCGACAGCGATTGGCCAATCACAGATGGGGGTGGAGTTACTGCTACATGCTCCAGTTGCAGGACCAGGAGTGGCGGGAAATCTGAAAGGGCCAATCAGGTCAGTGCCGATGAAGCTAGTGCTATCCAGCACATAGCTGGACTGGGAGGAGAACAATGCTCCAGCTTTGGAGTGGGCTTGGAAAGTGTAACACCCCTCTTCCATCACATGGCACAGGGTGACTAGGCAGAAACCTAGCAACGTCCATCTTCTAGAAGGTGTCTAGCCTGTCATCTGGTAAAGGATGCCTGTGTAATTGTTACGCCGATGCTGCCCGCAGACCAGACCCGTCCCCTGAGCTGAAGGGGGAAGTGGTAATACACGCACCCGCAGCAAAGAGAGCGTGTCCGGAGTGTGGTATGAAGCGTTGCCAGGCCAGATGTAGTAAGGTAGACAATACTTGCCGGTACCGGTTGTAGAGATGGAGTGAAGGATGCCTTGCCGAAGTCAGGGAGTGGAGAGTGGAGATAGGTCGTAGTCCAAGCCATGTTCAAGGGGCTACCAGAGTGAGCGTTGTCCAAGGAGTGCCGAGATTGAGAGCCAGAGGGGGTAGTCGTACAAGCCGCGTCAGAACCTGTGAAAACACTGAGAGAATTCAGAAGTACTTCCATACAGAGACTATGTCAAGCAAAGACTGAGAGCAGAGAGGAGCTAGATAAAGCAGGAAGGTCCAATTAGGAACGGAGGCGGGACAGGAAGAGATACAGGGAGACACTGCAGATTGGTGCAGGCATAACAGGCCAGGTGAGTCTAGTTAGTAACCTGAGTATGCTCGTGCAGTGTGCAGGGGTCGGAGTCTGAGGTCCGGGGGACAGAAATAAGAGTGTGCAGACTGAGCGTGCTCCGTAACTCGTGTACGCGCGTGAACCGAGCCAGTGGATGGTGCAGGAGGGCGTGGGCGCGCCCGGCGCTGAGCAGAGGAATCGCCGAGGGGAGTGATCCCGCGACGGCGGCAGGGGCGAGGAGCCGTGGAGGCCGGTAATGCAGGATTGTTTTGTGTGTCCAGGGGCTCCCTGCGGGGAGGGAGTGCTCTGTGTGGGGAACGAGGAGAACGCCGATTCCTGACAGTAATATCCAAACTAATCCCTCTGTAGGCATGGTAACCAGTGATGTCACTAGGAGGTATATATAGTGAGAGCAAAAGATTCTAGATTCAGATCCCAAGAGAAGACACAGATGGGAATCTCTCTGTATATAGTGTGTCATGTTTATGTGTAGAGCTATATGTTTATGGATTTCTGGTCACCTTTATTATTTTATAATTAGGGAAAGTGCCCCTTCTAGTCATAGCCCATACCAATGGTCTGAGTTTAATCGTGTGCCCTGAAAGAGGAGGATGCACGACGGTACTCCGGGGGGGGGGGTCCTTTTAAATAAAGGGTTCTGGAGCACTGCAGGATTGGCCCATACTGACCAGTTCTAAATGCGAGCCCCTTCTGATGCCTTGGGATATGACAGGATATGTATCCCTGACAATGGACGTATCTCTACCACAGGTCCTGGTGGGAAGGAGGAAAAAACAAATGCAGGGACAGCGAACACCATGCAGACCCAGTGCTAAGGGTACCAAGTCCAGAACCTCCCTAAGATAGTGGTGAGAGCTGTCTGGGGGAAGAATACCAAATGCAACTGTATTATTTGCCACTTACTATTGTCTTTAGAGAAGATGTCCTTATATGTGGAGCATAATTAAAGCAACAAATAAAGCTCTTGTTTGTATCAATAAAGTTACTGGCGCCCTTCATTACCCCCTTCTAGCTTACAGGCCCAGCCAGCCCAGATGCCAGAACCCTGAGAAGTTACATAGAGACACTATAGAGTATGTAGGACACCTCGATGTACTGTACCAGTCTTTTTTGAGCCAGGTGAAGAAGGGTTAGACACTCAATAGATTTAATATACTGTATTTAACATAGGCAATGCTTCATCCTTTAAGAAGGATTAGGGAATTGGACCCTTACAACAGGAGAGTGTGCAATAACTGACGGTCAGAGGCAGCAGATTAACCTTTTAATGTGCTGTTGCCATGCTATCTCTTCTCTCACAATGCTGTAGTGAAGAAAAGCAAATATAGCACATAAACAGATATATGTATTTTTACATTAACCATAGAGGAGGGTCTTTCACTGTTGTATTTGTTTCACATTGTATGTACACGATTTTTGTTATACAAATATAACTTAAATTCATTTTTGCACATAGTATAGTTGTTTTGTCATGGCCTTCAGTTCACTTGTAAACCTCTGCAAATCAAAATGGACCAAAAATCTTATTGGATTTTAACTGTGGGAGGAACACAACTCTCTAAACAAAAACAGAAAGGCCAGCGCATCATAAAAAATGACACAACATATAGTGCAATCTGCTTATCTGCTCATGAAAAAGGGTCATCTAGTTAAACCCTTTGGCTAAAGCGTTATAAGCCTGCAGCCACGTCACGGCATGACCAGTATGCAGGTCCTAACACTACCTGACACAATTATCATGTACCTCTCTTTTCTGCTGGAGGGAGAAAGACCATACTGGGTCTGTGATACACAGGATCATGATAACAACTGCTAATTGGAAAGTGGGATGGGGTGAGCTTTAAAACCATGGGGAGGAGGACCACACCTCCAAACAACAACAGCTGCATAACCCATCAAGAACACAATTCTCTGTTTATGGTAAAGTGGTTACAAAAATGGAACCTGAGCTGTTAGTCAGTTATTAAGTCAGTAAGCATTAAAGCATAGACATTATCAACATGCAAATTAAGGTCGCTCATGAGTCGCAATAAACATCCATTTACAAACGCTTTGCATTCTGAACTTGAAAGTGCATATTATTATAGTTATCATTATTATTATTATTATTATTATTATTATCGTTTATTTGTAAAGTGCCAACACATTCCGCAGCGTGGTACAATGGGGTACAGAGTAATGTATATTACAAAATAATAAAACAGTTACATATAAGTGAGAACAAACATTCACAAACAGATACAAAGAGGTAATGAGGACCCTGCCCGTGAGAGCTTACAGTCTTGAGGCAATGAGGGGCAATGTTAAAATAAGAAGGTACAGTGGCTGCTGTTTGTAGGATGGAGTGTATCTCAGGTTGGAATATGGCCCAGCCGAACAGCTGATTCCATTATGTTTTTGGTTGATGTTATATATGGTGGAGATACTAAACCTACATTCATTATAGTCATTCATTATAGTCCAAATGTAGGCAGTCTTAATGCTTCCTGGACTTAAATCATAAGTAAATACTGGTCTGTGATTTGTAGAATGTTTGTTACCGATGTTATGGCCTCCAGATACCAAGATATTCTGCAAATGTTTTATGATTTCCTGCCTGCAATATAGGTTCCTTTTATACTGAAATTGTAATGACTGATTAGATGCCTCATTCCAAGTTGAAGGGAAGTTACCAACATTTTCTATATATCTGTATGGAATAAGGTTTAAAGATATTGTATTTTCTGAAATCATATTAACAGCATTAATAAGATTATGGTTACGTCACAGAAACTTGCTTGCTATCTGCCCCTGGGGATACTGTTATCATATGTCCATATTTAAATACAACAAAACGGACACAACGTTTTTGGTCACAAAGCTGAATGGGTAAAGTCAAATAAACTATTCTGTAAATGCACCCTCAGTTCAAATATTAGTGGGTTAGGCTGCAGGGCCGTGATTCATCCTTCAGATGACTGATTTAAATGAGAACATAAAGTAGCAAACTATGATTCTGTATTCATAGAAAAGCATGTAATGAAAATGGGAAATGGTTCTCAGCCACAAAGTGTTATTTCCCAGCCAGTCTCTTTTCTGAGTCTAATTTATGTGTATATTGGCTTTTTCTCTCAGCCTTTTTGGAAGAAAGTGCGATTATTTTAAAATAGTCGTTAGAAGAATGTGAATTCTCCTCCAAGGAAATCTAATCTTGAAGTTGAAGTGAAAATGTGAATTTATGTCTCTATGTTTTTTCTTTTAAAACGTTAAATCATTTGATCACTGAGACATACAGACTGTACCACTAAAGTATGATTAGAGCACAGAAGGTACAGTACGTGCAGACCCTTAGGCAGTGCAGGTACCTAGTTGGCTTTCAGTCTGAGGAAGTACACATTTTATTGCAGACTGTGATACCATTTAGTACAGGGGCGTGCAAAGTTTTTTTGCTGCGCCCCCCCCCCCGTGCCTGCTTTCCTCCTTGGTGCGCCCCATCTCCTTGACGCCGTGGGGTCATGTGACGTCATGTCACGTGACCCGCGGCGTCATTTGACGTGTCACGGTTGCCATGGTAACGTGGCAACCGTCATTTGATGCCACGTTGCCATGGTAATGCGTCCTGGAGCCGGCTGAACCTTGGTAAGTAGAGGTTGCAGAGGCCTCGCGCGATCCCCCGCCATTTAATTTAAATGCCTGGGGGGAGAGTGTGGGACCTCTGCAGCCACCCGCGCCCCCCCCCCCCCCCCCAAAAAAAATCTCGGCCCCCCCCAAAAAAATCTCGTGCCCCCCAGTTTGCGCACCGCTGATTTAGTGCACGAACATGAGAGTTCTTCACATACGTAATAGTGTATATATGGCTTTAAAAATCTCATTTGTCCCTTCTTCATGTACAGTAGGTTTCAAGCTACCAGCAAATCTGTTCTTTATATAAAGTCTCGGCTCTGTGCACACTATTAAATCTTTAAATAACTGTGTTTATTGTATAACAACAATCTTCAACAAGACTACACTTCCACAGAAAGTGAAATGCTGGAACAAGAGGCCATGCTTTGATGCTGGAAGAAGGTCGATTCTGACTTCATGAGAAAATATTTCTCCAATAAAATTATAGGATACAATGAGTAGGCACAAAGAGGAGCTATTGGGACAAGTACGGCAAAGGAATAAAAAAATACACAGAGGTGATCAGGTAGGGTTAAATATGCAGAGAAAATAAGAGAACTTACGTACTGCTCCTACATTGTTTGTTACTTATTTATATTACTACATAATCTTGAAGGTTGTTATTTTTCATGAAGAAGATAGTTCTGCTCACAATTACTTTATTTACTTGGATGTAGCAGTCTTCTTACATGTGTAACCCTCATTAACCCATCTCCAAAAGAGTTTAGATCAGATTGACTAGTGTATGTACATCGCATTGCTCAGTGACTCATACCTGCTCAGGGTGCTGGGTAGGTGCAGGCTGGGCATGAATAAGCAGATAGAAAAAAGATGGACATCAGAAACTTTTATAATTGATAAAAGTTGCTTTATTTGACATCTGTCTATAATTCGCCACAGGTATTGACATACATTTCACTCTACAGAACCTTGTGGCAAAATATAATACTCTAAACGTCATCCCGCTTGTAGCTCTCACTCACACGTTGGGGAGGTATTTGGCTTGTTGCCCATAGTAAGCGATACATTTGCAGTCTCTTGCATAGAATAAGTGATACCCCATATTAAATGGACCTGCATGGAATACACTCTGGCCTTTGGGATCAGAGAGGGAGTCAGGGGGGCCCGGCCGCCCGGGCCCCCTGCGTGGCCGGGCACCAGTTAAACGTTTAAAAAAAAAAACGTGTCGGGTCTCCCTATCGGCAGCGCCGGAAGTCAGTAGCTGGCCTAAACTTCCGGCGCGCCGGCGTGAGAGGGAGGCCCGGCGCATGCGGGAGCAGCCTGTGGGACAGGTGTCACAAGACTTGCTGGTGAGTGGTAATCCCTTCTGCATAGTCATCCTGCATCACATGATGGGGAGGGAGGAAACCTGAGTGAGTCCACACAGTTAACCCATTAAATGATATAGTGAGCCCAAAGGGGGGCTACACATGATTGTTTTATTTGTTTTCCTTTCATTTGCTGATTTTGAGTAAAAGAGAATGGCAGAATTATGCAACGTAGAACAGTGAGCCAACAATGGAAACATATTATTTTCTTCTTTTTATTTATTTGTTTCTGTTTGATTGAAGGCATCATGTCAATAAAACATGTACATCTACCCTCCTACTGTCTCTGTACGTTCTTCCTAAATACCAATTAGATTGTAAGCTCTTCGGGGCAGGGACTTTTTCCTGAATCTTACTTTTATGTTTGAAGCACTTCTCCCCATTATGTGCTATTTGTATTATTTGTTATTTATATGGTTGTCACGTGTATTACGACTGTGAAGCGCTATGTACATTAATGGCACTATATAAATAAAGACATACATACATACATACATACATACATACATACATACATACATACATACATACATACATACATCTAGTTTATTGACCCATCAGATGAAAAAAGGTACCTTTATATAATTATATAATTGTATGTAGCATATATGTAATTATACATTATACTGTATGTATTTATTATATGAATGTATATATTAAGTGCAACTACAAAACTGTTCTCCCAATGTAGTTATTTACAGCTGGCTGAAAAAGCAGAATAATATATTTGCCATAAATACTGTATGAATGCTACTACAAGAGCAATTCTGTATGCTCTGAGGCTGAGACACTTCCATTAAGTGCATTAACAATAACAAGGTCATGGGGACAAACAATGTTCGTCCTTGAATCCTAATTTAGAATGCATTTAACAGAAAATACAGATTGTTCAGCTCATGCATTACACCGTGTTCCAGGAATACTCTTTTTTTTTTTTGAGGGATAGATGAGATTTTTCATTTTTATGATCTACTATTGTATAGTAATGAATTTATTGTGAATCCGAAGATTCAGGACGACAGCAATTATACGGAAGACTTAAACCCTTACACTGCTGAAGTGACTTTCAACGCATTGTTCTACAGAGGAATGTACATTATACAGTAGTATGCTCTCCTAGCACTAAAAGGGTTGAAGTATCTTCAAGCACGAGTGGATCATAGCCACTGATGGCCAATCATAGCCATTGATTATCCCCTGAAATCACATGGTAAAACTATAGCCTGCCTTGTGTAATATCATTTTAGTGTTTTCAATGCTCATGATGTATTTAAACTTAATCCCCTTGCAAATCACCACCATGTAGTCCGTGACAAATTTCCTATTTAGGTCTGAAAAGAAAGTGATTCTTTATGGGTATTTGATTTAAAGTGATACTTTATTTCACCTTTTTATGCTTGCTACAGTGATACAGTAGCATCAATTTGTGTATATAGCTTGATATATAATTTTAGTTCAATGAGTCCCCTCTGGCAGCAACAGGGTTAAGATTTAAAACTTTGCGATCTATTGACTACAGTATATCTCGAAGGAAACAAAAAAAGAACAGCGCAAAAAAACCATTGTGTAGTATAATAAAATAATTATTTATAGTGTAAAGGTGAGTATTGCACGTACATCAACAAAAAGGGTTAATAGCATGACATGTTAGGGACATGTTACCACTCGGCAGGCACAGCAGGATACAGACACCGGTTCCTGGATATCCACCCTCAGAATACTGGTATTCTGAGGGTGGATATCCAGGAACCGGTGTCTGTATCCTGCTGTGCCTGCCGAGTGGTAACATGTCCCTAACATGTCATGCTATTAACCCTTTTTGTTGATGTACGTGCAATACTCACCTTTACACTATAAATAATTATTTTATTATACTACACAATGGTTTTTTTGCGCTGTTCTTTTTTTGTTTCCATGTAGCTTGGTGTCTGAGCAATTCCCACTGACCAGCAGCACAAAACCTCACTTATTAAGGTTGTATTACACAGTTTATTTATTGTATTTAATTCTAAGTCACTTAATTTATCACAAACCACCTATGAGCGCAAGTCCTGTTTCTGTTTCTACAGTATATCTCATCTCAACACTTGACAGGAATGACGTTGCACATCTATATAAACCTTTCACTTTTCCATCCGTACGTCATTCTGCTAACTCTTTTTTCTTTGCTCTTTCCACTTGATTTTCCCCCCCTTTATTTGTTAATCTGCTTGTATTTGGTGGTTAAAATGGAAGAAAAATCAAAGAGCCGGCTGGAAAGCTGCATGTCTTCATTTTCTCAAAGGTGTTGTTTGTGGTGTTAAAAATCTCTTAGAGCTTTACTGTTCCAGTAAAACGGCTAACTGCCTAGAATGTATGCATGTAATGTTTCTGATCTGTCAGATTGGTTAATTTGGTTTATGTATAATTCATGGCTCTTCTAGGGGAACATAACTAGATTACAAAATGAATATCCAAGAGTGACTTTAGGATGCTCTGAAAAAACAAGACACGTGCATTGTGGGTATTTTAAATGAAATGTTATTGCAGTTCATTGGTACCCTTGTAATGCAGTACATGTAGGGTTATGTATTAATTGCAAGATTGTAAAACAAGACAGATCCCTAGAATTATTGTATACAAGGTTTTTTCCCCTAGTGTTTGATGCAGATATGTCCAGATTCGGTGAAAGAGTTGATTCTAACCCTAAAGGATATTGAAAAAACAGAAATCCTTCAGTCCCTTGAAATCTGCAAGATATGAACAGTGTACAGTGGATTTTAGTTGGGGCCATTTTTACTATTTTGAACAAAAGTCATAAATTAAATCACAAGATTTTTTTTCCGTCTGCTTTATACAGTTATAGCCAGAAAGGTTTATAATATTTAAGATATGGTGTGTTTTTTTTCTTCCATGGATAAAAAGAAGAGAGAAGATTTCACAGAGACCCAGAATTTATCACATCACATTATAATCTGTGCATCAAGTAATAACTCCCTAACTGCTCCTACTGTCTCTCCCCAGAAGGCAAACTGCAATAATTGGAGCTACAGTAAGTATCTTGCTATATTGAAGCGAGTGGAAAATTACATGTTTTCATTGCCCCCAGTGCAATAATATTGGGGGGTTCGAAGTACCACTATTTTTTATGCTTAAAAACCAGAGGGCCGCTACTTATTTTTGTATCTACAAAACTATAGTTTAATTTTAATGAAAAAAAATGTTGTATTTAGAATGTCCATCCCCTTTTAACTTGTTTTAAGTAAAAACACTGCGTAATCATTTCTAAATATGAATGTAAAAAAGGCTTTGCTACATTATTTTACAGATGTCCCATTTCTCCAGATCAGACACAGTACTATTATTTTGTAGGTACTCTGGCCCAGGATTCAGCAATGTTTGATGCAATGGGATTTGAAATGAGCTGCCATTGATTTGAATGGTAGTTAATGCTGGAACGATAGCTCGCATCAGACTTTAGTGAATCTGCCACTTTGACCACTGCTTGTTTTTCTCCAAATTTGTTTCAGGTACAGATATCCCCTAATGCTCATCATCAACTTCGTTTTGTTATACATTACATAGCAGTCGGTAGGGTTTGCATTACATGGCAATGCATTGCAGACAACTTTGGCAGAGGCAGGTAGGAGATCTACCAGTGATACTTTTCATATCTATTAGAGACCATTCTCCTTTGTCTAATAAAGCACTAATCTAATAATAACAAAAAATAACGTACCTAAAGTTGCCCTTTTAATGATTGTCGCTGCTCACTCCCTATACATGAATAAGAATAAAAGCTTCTGACGTTCAGGATTTTCTTTTGCTGTTTCACTGTCACGCTGAGCAGACTCTCATTCATGTAGCTTTTCATTTAATACGTCAATGAAAAGCAAATGTGAGTAAAGAATATATTAACTGTAGTTCAGATAAATTAAGAATATTCTTCTAGAAGAATAAATAAGGCACTGTAAATTAAAGAGTTCTTACAATCTGTCTGGCTACAACTGATACTTTATACTGCACGCTCGAAACATGTTTTCCAGCTAATTTAGATCATTTTATTCAAAGAACCATAAACCTTACAAAAATACACATTAAATAACAATACTGTTTTTGAAGAAACAGCTGGTCTTGAAATCATTTAGCATTTTTGCTATTTATGTTAGGCAGAAAATGTTTAAACTGCAGAAATTCTAATGATAACTATTTATAAATCAGTAGAATATGAGTTTGCCAATTACCAAAGCAGTGAAAATAACAACAAAAGTAGTTACAGACAATAGAAATATGGTCTTGGTAATAGATGTTTGGGAAGATGGGTAAGGTACTGTAAATGTGTTTTATTTTGTGATTGAACAGATTAATTTACTTGGAATTAAGAGCTGCATTATAAGTAGTAGAACATCTCATATATATATATATATATATATATATATATATATATATATATATATATATATATATATATATATATATATATATATATATATATATGGCCACCAGCGGATCTCTGGGATGTTGAGTGAGGGGGGGGGGGGAATATATGTCCACTCCCCCCTTTTGGGGGCCCTCTGAACTCCCACCTCTCACACATACTCCCCCTCTCTTTCACACAGTCCCCCCTCACGCTCTCTCACACACACTCCCCCTCTCTCTCACATACACACTCCTCCTCTCTCTGACACACTCCCCGATCTACCTTCCTATTTCACTAACCCACTACTCTCACTGTCCCCTTCTCTCTCTCCCACTCTTTTCCCCTCTCTCTCATTCTCCCCTCTCTTTCTCTCACTCCCCTCCTTTCTCTCTCCCCTCCTATTTCACGCGCCACCCCTCTTTCACTCCCCCTCCTTTCTCACTTCCCCTCACTCCTCTCTTACTCCCCTCCTCCTCTCTCATCCCCCTCCTCTCTCACACGACCCCACCCACTCCTATCTCTCTTTTACACCCTTCCTCCTCTCTCCTCCACCAACTACCTGTGGAGCTGGGTGTGCGGGGTCCATCTGGACCCTATCCGATGCCAGACGGAGGCCGATCCAGACAGCCATTAGCGGAAGTTGGGCCCAACTTGTGACAGAACCTAACGTTCGGGTTTGGACCGCCAGGGCAGTCCTTCCTCTGCCACCATGCCCAGGACAGGTGCCCCTGCGCTTCCCGCTGTCGACGGCCCTGGAAATAAATATTAATTTCTACTTACGCGACATCAAATACAATATAAAACTTTCTATCTGATATGTTGGTGAATATGCATTTTTGATCTGACATTTTACATTTTACTGGTCCTGCGGACGACAGCAGTATAACTGAAATAATAAAATTGGAGAAAAATGGGCAAATCTACTCAATCAGAAACTCTGGCCAAGGAAATCACCAAACTAGTCGTGCTTCCCAATCTGGGTTATGTTATTTTAAACTCTAACCTCATACATTTTGTTATTATTTTCAAGTATCCTCTCCTATGTCAAGTACGCTGATTTTCAACAATAATCTACAGTGTTTAATGTGCTGGAAGGGAACTATTTTAATGTATATTTGATGATTACAAGAAAAAGTATCAACCACACATTAAATAAGGTATAGTGGATAAATAGAGACAAAAACCCTCAACCACACAGTAAACTGAACGGTGCAGGGTTTTTGTCCCTTTTTTTTACCCACCATAACTTATTTAATATTTGGTTAAAACCTATCCCAGCTTCACATTGCACAGCCAGTATAACCAGTCTCAGTCTGAGGAGACCCAAAAGGTTGAAAAGCTGTCTGTGAGCAGGTTTACTGGCTCTGCACTTCTTTAACCCAGGCTACGCTGAAAAGCTGTGTAATGCGGCAGGCATACGCTTGTAGGGTTCCATGTTAAAATGGATAAGAAGCAAAAGGTGACACTGTGTGCTCATTTGCATGTCATTTCCCAGAATCCCTGGCTGCAGTGGAAGCATTGTTTGCTTACGGATAATGGTGAAAGGCGGGGTTGCAGACCTGTCTGAGACATGTGAATGTGCTCACAAGTGATATTTTTAAAAAAAAGTAAGTAAATAAGGGTCTGTTGGGGTCCTTTCTTCCATGTAGAAACAAAGGAGGGAGAGGGAGCAGGTGGTATACCTTTTATTGGGTCAATAAGTAGTTGATAACTACCAAATAAGTAAACATGGGAAGGATGTTGATCCAGGGATTAATCTGATTGCCAATTCTTGGAGTCAGGAAGGAATTTATTTTTCCCCTTAATGGGGTTTTTTGTTTGCCTTCCTCTGGATCAATAAGTATAGATATAGGATAAAGTATCTGTTGTCTAAATTTAGTATAGGATGAACTTGATGGACGGAAGTCTTTTTTCAACCTCATCTACTATGTAACTATGTAACTATGAGTGTGAGAGTGGGTGGAAGCGAGAGAGAGAGAGGACTAAGAGTGTGAGAGAGAGGGAGAGGGCTGTAAGTGAGTGGGAGAGAGAGAGGAGAGAGGAGAGAGGAGAGAGGAGAGAGGGGGGCAGGGATATTGGAAGAAAGAATCTGAATATGTTGCTGCCTACCGGCTGCCCTGGAGGAGAGGCCTGCTGAGCTGCCTGCTGAAAGGTGCCCACGGAGGTGCCTGTCAGTGGAACCTCCCTTCTACCAGTCTGCAGCAAGCTTCCTGGACGGGCACCTCCACATACACCTTCCAGCAGGCCACCTCTGCGGATCAGGCCAGATTAGGTTTACCGGCAGGATAGTGAGGGAGAGAGGCAGGAGCTGCGGGTCGGCAACATACAGAGAGCTGAGCAAGTAGTGGCAGAAAGAGCACATGCGGCTCGAGAGCCGCTGATAGCCGACCCCTGGGTTAGGTGCATTGAGAGCTTGCTTGGTTAGTGGGCAGGGGTTGGGGCCAGGTCTCTGGATTTAGTCTTGTCGGTGGCATGGAGAAGGGTCTGACATTGGGGACAGTGGAGGCAATTAGACTGGTGAGGTGGGTGACTTTGGAGGGTTGTGGAGAGACTTTAGGAAGTGGTGAAGGTAGGGGAGCTCATGTGTGTTAGGGAGGGTGGGGTTGTTGTAGACTAGAGGAAGGCTTAGGAGGTTCACGGGGATCATAGGATGTGATGGAGAAGAGGTGAGTTTTGAGTTGGCTTCTGAAGATAGTTAGGAAGGAGGCAGATTAAATGTGGTGGGGGAACTTGTTCCATTGAGTAAGGCAAATGATCGGAATCAAGAGGAGGCACAGGGGGCTGGTGGGAAGTGAGGGTTGTGGCAGTCAGGGAGTGAAGAAGGCATGAAGGGGTGAAGCGAGAGATGAGTGCTCAAAGGTAAGGAGGGACAAGATCATGGAGAGATTTGTAGACCAATGTGAGGAATTTGAAGAGGGAACACTGTTGGATGGGTAGCCAGTGAAGTTGGGAGAGGGAAGCTGTGGGCAGAGCAGGGGAGATTGAGAAGTGTACGGGCTTCTGCATTTTGGACTTGTTGGAGGGGTATGGAGGAGTAAAGGGGGAGACAGGAAAAGGGAGTGGGGTGAACAGGTGAAGATGAGGGAGTGGAAAAGAAGTTTGTCCGAGGAGAGAGAAATTAGTGAACGAATGTTTCATATGTTGTATAGGTGGTAGCGACAGGTGCTAGTAGTGGTTGTAGTAATGGAAGTGATGTGTTGGGCGAAGAGGCAGGAAGGCTCAAAGGTGACTTCAAGGTTTCGAGCAAAAGGGAAGAGGGAGATGGTGAGGGGGGAAAGGAGATGGTGGGGATTGGGGAGGATAGAAGGAGGAGGAAGCTGGAAAGTAGAGGACTTCAGTCTTAGCTGGGTTAATTTGTAGGAAGTGGGATGACATCCAGGTGGAAATGGCAGAAAGGCAGGAAGAGATATGGGTGGAAAGTTCAGTTGAGTATAGTGGGAAGAGAAATAGATTTGGATGGCATTTGTAAAAAAATGGATGTTGAATCCATGGAAGTAGATGAGGTCAAAGAAGGCACAGTGTAGAAGGAAAAGAGGAGAGGACCAAGGACGGAGCCTTGGGGCAAGCCTACTTGGCTTGGGTGGAGAGGATGAATTGTTGAAGGTGAGAGAGTAGGAGTGGTGGGAGAGATAGGATGAGAGTCATAAGAGGGCGGTGTCAGTGATGCAAGGTTGGTGAGGGTGGAGATGAGAGTAAGGTTATCGACTGTGTCAAAGGCTGAAGAGAGGTTAAGGAGGATGAGGATGGTGGAGAGTTTGGAGTGGTGAGCTTGGGAGAGCAAGTTATGGATGGTAAGGAGAGCAATTTCAGTAGAGTGTGAGGGACGGAAGCCAGACTGGACAATGGGAAGGAGGGAATGGGTGTGGATGAAGGTGGAGAGTTGGTTGTGAATGATGTGCTTGACGAGTTTGGAGAAGTACGAAAGTAGTGTGATAGGGTGAAAGTGGGAGGGCAGGGTTGAGAGATGTTTTTTTTTATGAGAGTGATGACTGCCGCAGTTTTGACGGAGTCTGGGTATTGTCCGCTGCATAGGGAGAGGTTGAAGAAGGAGGAGAGATAAGGGAGGAGAGGATGGAGTGTGGAATGGGGTCAGAAGGGGGTGTGGTGGGATGAGAGCGTTTGATGATTGAGAGGAGATCATTGTCAGAAGTTGGGCGGAAGGAGTGGGTAGGGATGGTTGATGGAGGCCGAGGGGAGAGGGGGGGGCACCAGTGGGGAAGGAAACACGGATTTTGTTATTTTTTTGTGAGAAGTTGGAGGCAAGGTCTGTGGCTGAGAGGGGGAGGGTGGCTTAGACGAGAGAAATGGGGAGGATGGCTTAGGCCATCCTAATTCCTAATTCCTAAATAAAGGAATTTATTTTTCCCCTTATGAGATATCATTGGATGATATGTCACTGGGGTTTTTTATTTGCTTTCCTCTGGATCAATAAGTAAGTATAGATATAGGATAAAGTATCTGTTGTCTAAATTTAGCATAGGTTGAACTTGATGGACGTACGTCTTTTTTCAACCTTATCTACTATGTAAATATGTAACTATGAAACTATAAAAAAAAGTATGGAACTCATCTCAGGACTGATTATAGTACAAATATATTTGATGGTATATTATTTTACACAACCCAGCAGTTAAAAAAATAAATTAAAAAGCCAAATAATTGATTGATAGATACCTAATAAAAAGAAACATTCATTGCATTACAGCTGTATGTTTATTTTGTGGTTTAATTAGAAAGTATCTGAATTATATTTAGCCAATGGAAAGATCTTGTTACTCCAGTTGAATAAACTCAGCCAATGTTGTGATCACCGGGCACAACTTTTGTTACTGCATCCTTAGAATATATTAATATTGTGCGTGTCTCCATACTGGTGCATTGTGTGATTTTTAACAGGGGTTCTATGTGCATAGCTAAAGGTTTCCGCGCCCAACAGGGGGGAGAACTGGGGCAACAATTTCAATTGTCCCAGCCCCTGTGGCTCCTCAGCTGTGGCGGCCCAGCAGCTCCTTGGCAGCAATAGCAGTAGCAGTGGGTCGGCATTACCTGTAATCCCATCCTTCCTCCGTTCAGGGGGAGAGGTTGAGGAGAGAGAGAGGGTGGAGCAGAGAGGGGAGAGGGGGGAGGTGGAGGAGAGAGAGAGAGAGAGGTGGAGGAGGTAGAGAGAGGTTCACCTGAACAACAGCCATCCACAGTCTTACTGCCACAGAGCAAGGAAAACCCAAGAGCTCTTCAATAAACCCTGTGACATCAAACAACGTGTCCTCTCACTCGCCAGCGAAATGAAGGTGCACAATGTGACAATGTGAAAAAAGGATATCCAGTGCTCAAAGAAGCAACCCCCTTACTGAAGGTAACTGAGCCAAAGCAGAGACAGGCTTTGTGCCAGTATAGAACGAGCGCCTAAGGACTGGAAATAGAAACAGACAGACATGAGCAAGGAGAGATAGAAGATGAAACACACTTACTGCTGCACTGCACAAAATACTCTGAACTTTGATAATACTGTACAGAAGAGAGGGAGGGGTGGGGGGCAAGAGAGAGAGAGGGGGGGGACAGGACGGGGGAAGGTTAAGAGAGAGGGGAGGAGAAGAGAGCGGGGAGGGTAAGAGAGAGGGGAGAGGAAGAGAGAGATGGGGGAAATGGGGGAAAGAGGTTTGGGATTCCCCAGAATTTCACAATATAATTCTAGTGTTTCATAACAAAAAAAAAGGTTGAAAACCACTGGTGTAGACAAATCATCGCCCATTAAATTGTCATGGTGAGGTTTCAGTTGGTTAGCCTGCAACATTTAATGCCTGACAAAGCGAATACTGTAATACTAGTGATTGATGAAAGTTCTGTATAATCTGCAACAACGTGAACATTTCATTTTACTTTTATCTTTAATGGGCACAGGTCCATAGGCAAACAGAATTGGAAATTTCAACTCCAGTTCTCAAGCAATGTATGCCTTTAAATGTATAGTTATTTCAGTGATTTTCTAATACGTTTTAGTTTGGCCTGTGTCTTTATGTAAAACAAATGAGGATTTTAAGGGATTGATTATTCTGGGGTGGTGCTTCAGACTTTCTTAAATTTGCATACAAATTAGAACATTGAATTATGCTCACAAAAGCCCAATTCCAAATGCAGGAGAACATTTTAATCCAATTCATGTATAGCAGAAAAACATGTAGCACTGCACAATTTGATTTTAATTACAGGATTGAAGCAGGGGGTCGCCGGAGCTGAACTGTGTTAATTTAAGCTCCAGGGACACCCTGCTTCCAGAGACACTTACCTCCATAAGGGGTGCCGGTATCTCTGCAGCCAAGGAATTTGTGGGCCCAACGAAATGGCGGCTTAAATGTCTTATGTTATGCCGGCCAATACGTCATCCGTTGGGGCTTGCAATTGGTCCGCATGAACTGGACATTTAAACTACACAGAGATACCAGCACCCCCTATGGAGGTGAGAATCTCTGGAAGCAGGGGGTTCCCGGAGGTGAAATGAACACTGTTCAGCTCCAGAGAACCCCTGTTTCAATCCTGTAATCATTTTTTTTAAATCGTGCAGTGTTACATGTTTCGCTGTTATAAATGGAGCTGAACTTTTCTCCATCCCATGGAATTCATTTTCATAAGTTATTGAACAGTAACTTTTGCATCGTTTTCATATAACTAATCAATGCCAGATAATGTCACACAATGCATGCGTCAGCATGTACAGCAGGCGAGAACGCTACAACATCGAAGTAAATCGCCCTCATCGATTCCATTCTATTGTAATCATGTCCCCTGATAATTTGTTATGTTATCCTTTGACACTATTAATTTAACTGAAGGATTAAAGACATCATTTAAAAAAATGCTCCTCTGGAAAATATAAATAGCTGAATACAAGCAGAACAGCATTCCAAGATATTTCTCATGGTTACTATTGCCAAGGAAACCACTTTCTTAGTAGCTATCCACTCAGCACATCAGTATGACTGTATCGCTGGCTCTGCAAGGGCATCAGTGTCATAGTTTAAGAAAACCCATTGCCCAATCACACTCTGTTGGTGCATTATTTCAGTCTTATTTTAATATGCAGCGTTAAACATATTAGTAGCAAGAGTAGTACGATTGTTCAGTTACATACAAGCTTTTTGGGAGTAGTATCACAAGTACTAATGTGTTTGCAAGAGTGGCAAAATAAAGTGACTCACTGCAGTCTCTGATTGAAAGAAAATTATTGTATATTTCTTGTAGAAGTATAAAAAAAAGTAATTGTGATTACTGAAATATGTCCCATGCTAAAATCCAACATGTTTTTTTTCGCCTGGGTGGTACTAAGGTACTGCACAGCTCCACAGCATTGAAAGTTGCTAAGAATCTTTATACGATATAGAATATAATATACAGGATGGGAGGAGTCTATTCGTTACTAGTCCATGTCAATATTTTTGCATTGCATATGCATTAATATATACTATATATATATATATATAAATATATATATTATTCATACGTATATATATATATATATATATATATATATATATATATATATATATATATATATATATATATATATATATATATAATCTATATGGGACATGCACCTGCAGCCAACCAGTGCCTGTAGGAGTGCCAACTGTTCTATCTGACTATATATATATATATATATATATATATATATATATATATATATATATATATATATATACTGTATATCAAGGGTTGTTGCACTTGCTCATAATGCAGAATCTCATGTTATAATGCAGAATATCTTAGATTTTCCATAGGATTCAAATGCATGCTACATCTGCCAATATAGAAATACACATGTATTTAACACTGTGTGTGTGTATGTGCGTCCATATTCTGTCTATGCTCACGTATGGATGTGAAACTTGGAACCTAAATGCAAAGATAACTCAGAAGCTTCAGATATATAAAAGAAGTAGGGAGAGATGTATGCTGGGTGTTACCCGAAGAGACAATAGAATTAATGGGTTCAGAAGCAAACAAAAGCCTGTGACATAATCACAAGGTGGAAGAAACTAAAATTACAGTGGGATGGTCATATCACAAGAAGAACCATGAATTTAAGATCGTACTCAACTGGATTCCATAGGATATCAAAAGACCAACAGAACAATTAAAAGTAAGAGGATTATCATTGGGAGGCTCTTTATCCAACAGTGGATCGGCAAGGGCTGTAGATGATGCTGATAATATATACAAACACATATTGTAGCATCTATATATATATATATATATATATATATATATATATATATATAAATATATATATATAAATCGAAGCACAATACAAGGTGTATATATATATATATATATATATATATATATATATATATACACATGAAATTCAGTCAGCACACTGTAGTTGAAAATGTTGTAATAGCAGATGGTAGTCCCATAGAGAGTAAATATGATACGAACCAATCCAAAGACCAGTAAAGAGACAGCAGACCGCACGGGGTTAATCCAAAAGTCTATATTCACAACATGAAATACACGTAAGCCAATGTTTCGGTCCCACAGAGAGACCTTCCTCAGGGCCGTGCAACCCACAAGTGTAAGTGACCAAACATATATACCCTCACCCATAGTGCAATGCAAACAAAGGGAACCAATCACCAACATGCAATCAGACATAATATGCAACATAGCTGTGCTCCGTGCCCCCTCCCCTATTACCTGAATATCCAAATGATTCATCATGACATAAGAGTAGGCACTTAAACTATTAGGAGAGAGACACCCTGAGACACTGGTCCCAGAGTCTACTGCCCGTGCGGGGGAACGTCGCTGTCAGTGTGTGGGTAACTGTGCACCGAGGCGGTTTTCCAGACTGCGCATGCGCGATTTGCGCTGCCGGTGTCCCTGGTTGCCAGGGAGAGTTAATGAGGCGTCTGCTCACAGCTGTGATGCGCGGCGCACTCTCCTTGCTGGCGCCCCGGCAGTCAATGTGTTTTGGCCCACTGCGCATGCGCGGCGCGCGACGTTCCCCCGCACGGGCAGTAGACTCTGGGACCAGTGTCTCAGGGTGTCTCTCTCCTAATAGTTTAAGTGCCTACTCTTATGTCATGATGAATCATTTGGATATTCAGGTAATAGGGGAGGGGGCACGGAGCACAGCTATGTTGCATATTATGTCTGATTGCATGTTGGTGATTGGTTCCCTTTGTTTGCATTGCACTATGGGTGAGGGTATATATGTTTGGTCACTTACACTTGTGGGTTGCACGGCCCTGAGGAAGGTCTCTCTGTGGGACCGAAACGTTGGCTTACGTGTATTTCATGTTGTGAATATAGACTTTTGGATTAACCCCGTGCGGTCTGCTGTCTCTTTACTGGTCTTTGGATTGGTTCGTATCATATATATATATATATATATATATATATATATATATATATACTGTATATATATATATATATATATATATATATATATATACATATATATATATATATATATACATATACACACCTTGTATTGTGCTTCGATTTTTGATTGTATAACAATATAACAACAATTATAAAAATATAAAAATTATAAACCAGGTGCACATAGAATATTGATGCAGGTTCTTGAATTATTACTAATTCTCAACTGATGAAGTCCCTGGGCTGTACAGGTTTTAAAATGTTGGGCAGGTAGTTGCAGGGAGGGGAGGATGAGCAGTTCTGTATCGACAGACACCGAGGCAGGGCTACTGTTGCAGTGTCAGATTCCAGCCAGGTGTGGGCGCATCAGAGCTCTCCTTGACTGGCCTCTGATCTCTTCTCTGCTCTAGGTAAACAGTGTTTATGTGCATGTATGTTAATCAGTTTATATATGTGCTTTTGAATTTATAAATGGCAATGCATTGATTTGTGTGCATGTTGCATGTATCTATGGTATATGTACGGTGTATGCATCTGATGTGTGTATGATGTATGTATCTGATGTTTGCATGTTGCATATATTTGGGGTGTATTGCATGTATTTAATGTGTACAGTATGTGTGTATAGTCCATGTAACCCTCCCTGACTGACTCTAAAGGAGTTTACATCAAGTTGAACTATATAAATGGCAATGCTCAGTCTCTCATACCTGTTCTCCTATTGCTCCATATAACCCCTCCCAATAACTCCAATTACCTCATATAACCACTCCCTATAACTCTTCCTATTGCCCCATATAACCGCTTCATATATCATCTATCTCACTCTCTCTCTCTGCTGGCTTCTCTCCTCTACTCTGCCTCTCTGTGCTGATCTCTCTCTCTCTCCCTTATCTGTTGCTGTGTGCTGATCTCTCCCTCTCTTTTACTGCCCTCTCTCTCACTGTTCCCCCTTCCTCTCTCTCTCTGTCTCCCCCTACCCCTTTCACTGTCTCCCCATCCCCCTCTCTCTGTCTCCCTATCTTCTCTCTCTCACGGTCTCTCTACCACCTCTCTCTCACTGTCTGTCTCCCTCACCTCACTTCTCTCGCTATCTTTCTCCCCCACCTCACTTCTCTCACTCTGTCTCCCCACCTCACTTCTCTCACTCTGTCTTCCCAACCTCACCGCTCTCACTCTCTGCCTCCCCCACTTCACCTCTCTTACACTCTGTCTCCCCCACTTCACTTCTCTCACTCTCTATCTCTCCCACTTCACCTCTCTCTCTCTCTCTGTCTCCCCATCTTCATCTCTCTCACTCTTTGTCTCCCCTACCTCACCTCTCTCGCTCTGTCTTCCCCTCCTCCCCTCTCTCATTCTGTCTCCCCCACGTCACCTCTCTCACTCTGTCTCCTCACCTCATCTCTCTCACTCCCTGTCTCCCCCACCTCACCTCTCTCACTCTCTGTCTCCCACCTCACTTCTCTCTCACTCTCTGTCTCCCCACCTCACTTCTCTCGCTATCTTTCTCCCCCACCTCACTTCTTTCACTCTGTCTCCCCACCTCACTTCTCTCACTCTGTCTTCCCTTCCTCACCGCTCTCACTCTCTGCCTCCCCCACCTCACCTCTCTCACTCTCTGTCTCCCCCACCTCACCTCTCTCACTCTCTGTATCCCCTACCTCACCTCTCTCGCTCTGTCTTCCCCTCCTCACCACTCTCACTCTCTGTCTCCCCCACCATTCTCACTTTGTCTCCCCCACCTCACCTCTCTCACTCTCTGCCTCCCCCACCTCACCTCTCTCACTCTCTGCCTCCCCCACCTCACCTCTCTCTCTCTGTCTCCTCCACTTCACCTCCCTCACTCTCTGTCTTCCCCACCTCAGCTCTCTCACTCTGTCTCCCCCACCTCACCTCCCTCACGCTCGGTCTCCCCAACCTCACCTCTCTCGCTCTGTCTCCCCCACCTCATCTCTCTCACTCTCTGCCTCCCCTACCTCATTTCTCTCACTCCCTGTCTCCCCCACCTCACCTCTCTCACTCTCTGTCTCCCCCACCTCACCTCTCTCACACTCACTGTCTCCCGCACCTCACTTTTCTCACTCTCTGTCTCCCCCACCTCACCTCTCTCTCACTCACTGTCTCCCCCACCTCACTTCTCTCACTCTTTGTCTCCCCCATCTCACCACTCGCACTCCCTGCCCCCACCTCACTTCTCTCACTCTCTGTCTCCCCCATCTCACCACTCTCACTCCCTGTCTCCCACACCTCACCGCTCTCACTCGCCGTCTCCTCCACTTCACCTCTCTCACTTACAATCTAAGTGGTAAGTAGGGAGAACTTAAAGAGTCAGTAGGAGGGTGTTATGGTAAGTGTGTCTTCCAGGGGTCAAGGTCAGTGCATATGAGATGTATAGTATCTGCTAACAGAGCTACACATATGCTTCATGAAAGAGGTGTGTTTTAAGATGGGTCTTAAATGTATAGCGAGGGTGCTAGTGGGATATTGAGGGAAAGGGCATGCAAGAGGCACGGGGCAGTGAGTGAGACGGGTTTTATGCGGGAGAGGGCTTTAGATACATGTACAGTATGTACATAGTGTGTGGCCATGGTGCATGCATATGTTTGTATGATGCACACTGTATTCTGGTGTGTATGTTTTTGTGTACTTTGCAATTATCTGTTGTGTATTAAAAAGTACCAAACGGTAGTCCAAAAGTGATAACCCATAGGGGCTACATCAGAAAAAGTATGGTAAGGTACACATGTTGGTTTTGGTCCAGATCTACAGTACCCAGAAGTATCTCTGGTTAAGATGTCAAAATCGATTAAAGAAACACTCAGAGTAAATGAGCCGAGAGTAAAAGCCAGTACTAAAAAAAAAGATGGCACGAATATACCCTGTTTAGATAACATATCTACAATTGTTTGGGAGATAACACAATGCATTTTAGAAAAATATAGAAGTATCATATAATTTGTTCAATATCTACCCACTGCAATACCCTTTTGAATTATCTCTTGTTTTCACCCAAGCCCCTTAAAACAATGTCTGCCCTTCTCCCTGATGCTCAGAGTCATACAGAATCCTTAACAAGCGAAACTGGAGATCTCAAAGATGGCCCAAAGATTTTTGGAAAGAGGGTATCCTCAAAGGGATGTCTAGCACAGCATGAACTATCACCTTAATACTTCACAATCATCAGTCTTATCTACTAAGGATTCTGAAATCCACTGTGAAAAACGTCTACATATAATCCTGATGTATACAACTTCTCCCAAAACAATCATAGGGGGATATTCTAGAAGCTGTGAGTTTGTCCTTGTCAAATCGCGCGGTTTAACGAGGTCATAAGACATGGACATTTAACAGAAATCACATCTGTTATATTGTAACTATTAATAGTGACATTCCACGCGTTTTAACAGCGAATCCATATAGATTGTACTTTGTAACTTTGGTATGAAGCAGAATTAACATCAGCACAACCACCAGCACTAAAAAAGGGTAGAAACAAATTATACATTTAAATATTGGAAATAACATACTTTAAAAAAAATGTTGCTTTTAAAAAGTTAAGTTTGTATTATATTAATTTAAACAAGTTTTTTTTATTCCTATGTTTCACAACATGAAGTGCTTCATATTTGGACAGAACAATAGTATTCCTAAAATAACATTCATTTTTGAGTTCTGAATTCGGATCAACATGACAATCAAACTGAAATAGGTGATTTAAAGAATTAGTTATTTCCACCCTCATGTCCCCAAAATATGACATTAGATATGAATGAGACTAGTCAGCCAGCAATGCGACTGACAATACAAGGTGATACATGTCTTTTGTTGATAACAACACACTATATATATACAGTGATACAATCACTGTCAGCTAGTAGACTTTCCAGCGTGCAGGAGGTTAAAGCTTGCTACAGCTGCAACTAATTGAGCAGGCTGGACTCCTGATTGCACAGGGAGTTAAAAGTCTGGAAATGGCTTGCTCAGAGAGAGACTGCTTTTCCCAAGAGAAGGGAGGAGAGAGAGAGAGAGAGGAGAGGGAGAGGAGAGAGAGAGGAGAGGGAGAGGAGAGAGAAGAGAGAGAGAGCTTACCAGCTAAGAAGAGACTGGCACAGTCCTCTAGACCTACTGGACGGTGGTCACGGAATCTGCTGGGACTCACTGGGTCTTAATCCCAGAAAGAAGAATGAAGGGTTCCTGACTGCGCTGAAGCAGAGATGTCCGGTCCATAACATTGTAACTACAGAGAAGAGGGATTCCCTGAACTCTCACAGGGTCCAGAGGGAATTACCTGGAGCCCCAAACAGAAACAGATAAGAGATAAACACTATATTGACGTGTAGTGACTGTGTATATTGTTTAGAGATAATAGTACATGTTTTAAGCCAGCAAGCAGTTTAGCTGGCGGCTACCGTTAGAGAGGGCTGCAGCTAGTTAGGCTCCTATGAAGGAGTAGGTGTTATTTATTTGTTTTGACTTAAAGGGACAGTGGGCCTGTTAGTGTTTAATTTAACTCTGTAAATAAACTCTGTGTAGAGAAATATAATGTTTCCGGCCTTAATCTGGTACTAAAAGATACTGCGATGTGATGCTCAAAATGGATTATTCTGCAAACCTAATAAACTTTCTAGACACAACAGTAACACTGAAAGATGTCAAACTACACACATCTGTATATAAGAAACCAATAAACAGATGCAGTTACATCCACAACTCCATCTTCCATCCCACTCATACCAAACAAGGTATCATACACAGCCAGGCTATAAGATACCACTGCATATGCTCTGACACTGAAGATATAAACCTATATCTCACAACCTTGACCAAATCGTTCAGACAGAAGGGATACAAAACAAAGACCATTGCCAGAACTATTACATCTGCACTAAAAGCCCCACGAGAACACCTACTACAATACACACGGAGAGAACCTACCAAACACATACCACTAGTGGCCACATACAACCCTACGCTAGAGGGAATATGAAAAATAATCAAATATATACATTTTTCCCAAACCTCCCTTTCTTGCGTTCCGGCAACCACCAAACCTCAAACAGAAATTAGTCAACAGAAAACTTCACAACGAACTTAAAGACACAAAACCATGCAACAACACACGTTGCACACACAATCCAGCGCTTCAGCACAGGAACCAGGACACAGCCTCTACAATGGAGAAATGCAGCAAGCCCCAGGAACCAGACCTCTGCAGGGAGAGAAGGTAGCAGGCCTCAGGGAACAGGATAGATAGAAGTGGAGAAGCGCTCAAATGTTGGGTATAGTAACCAATAATTGCCAAAACCAACATCCGGGGACAGTCAGAAGACAATAATGATGAGTAGTAGTAATGCAGCTAACAATAATGGGTTAGTGAACCTCCTGAAGACAGGTAATGGGTAGGAATAACCCCCCACGATCAATCTCATTGGAAGTTCCCCTGTAGCAGAATAAGTACTCACAGTTCCTCGGTGTGGCTGGCTGGATGTGCAGCTTCCAAATGTAGTTATAAGATGCAGAAGTTTGGATTCGAAACGCGTTGGATTTTAGGTCTCATGACACAATAAAGTTTAATATTTTTTGATATTTTGGGTCCTCTCCTTGCTCCTGTCGGATCGTGCGCTCCTCCCAACCATCTGCATCCTCAGGGAACAGGAAGCTGAAGGATTGCGCTAGGGATCCAGCGCTTCAGCACAGGAACCAGGACACGGCCTCTGCAATGGAGAAATGCAGCAGGCCCCAGGAACTAAGAGGCGAAGACAAAGTAGCTTGTGGCAAACACAGTTACATCCTAGTGAATCTAGGTTTATGCTCAGCAACTTCCTGGGGGGAGAAGCTGGCTCTATATAGTATAGCCAGCGAATAGGGGCAGAGCTGCAGTGATTGCAACCACAGGTGAGTGCTTGCAAATCCAAGGGAAGGTCTGTTCTGAGAGCTCACCAACTCTGCAAGAGTGAGCTCCAGCCAAAACCAGGAACGGATTCCTTACATGGTCTCAGACAGCATTTCATGTATTCCCATTTATTTTTTTGTTCTGTTTTTTTACTTGTGTCAGGCAAGTTGTACTCAACAATCATACTGCTGAATTGAAACAAACAAAAACACAAATTGTCAACTTAATTCACTAACATTCAAAGTATGTTTTAGTGCTCTATAATTTGGTATATGCCTTGGTGAACAGTGGGGATAAATTGTTTATGCTTCCACATTTTCCATTAGACATTTCCATGGATATAGACACAGTAAATATATACAACAGTACCTGTGTTAACTTTTCTAGGACTATGTTAATGAAAAAATAATGAAAAAAATAGCATTGACGAGCCTTTAAGGTACTTCTGGATAGTACTAGGATACTTAGTATAGTTATATATACAAATGTTCACAACTCACAAACAAATATACATAATTTGAAATCAGACCTCTAGATCTATGTAAACCCAGCAATAATAATAATAATAATAATAATAATAATAATAATATGTAATACCTGTAATGTTTACCTATTAAATGACCATCATAAATTTGTTTCATAATCTTTTTATGTGTTTCGATAAACGAAATGCAAAATACTTCCAGTGACCCTTGCATTTGGTTCTTAACAGCAAAAACATTACATAAAACAAGGTGCCTGGACATACAAACTTAAATGGTAATTAATCATTCTTTGCAGATGATGTAATATATCATGCAAAGTTTCCATGTCTTTGAGGTCACTAAAATAAGAATGAGTGACTTGCTTAATGCAATAGAAGTTCTAAAATGTTATTACTGTGAATGAATTATTGATGTGTTTCAAATTATATTTAAAATGTAGGTCATTTGGAATATCAAAGTACTCTAACCAACTAATTTGTAATCAACATATTTCCGTTCAGAGTCAGTTGGCCGCTCTAATATGATTATAAACAATCATGAGATGCAGGGCTCTATATTGGGTACTGATGATCTGTTGGGATTGAATTATGACATGATTTGCTTGCTAATAACCCTATCAAAACGAAGACCTATTTGATGTGATATGCACACAGTTATTGATCTCAGTTCCAAACTTCCTCACTTGTAATTCAGGACAGTATTTACTGCAGTAAAATAGTTACATGCACATTAAACAGCACTGAGTTCGGGAGATGACTCTGTAGGATTTGGTAAGTTACAATCTTTTATTTTTATCACACCTAATATTAAACTGTAAAGTGTTCATTATCTTAATCATCACTGGAATCGTTTTCCCAGGAGGAGTACAATACTTCAGAAGGTAGAGTGTTTTTGCTATAGACCAAAGTGGTTGTGGCATTTTCATCAATCATTCCACAAGTATCCACATCAAACTGCATCTGGATAAGCTGAGATATGTGAACACCATGGCATTGTCACGTTCTTTTTGCTTCTCCTTTCAGAATTGTGTGCTGTGTATACTGTTAATTCATGGTCCACTTAATAGCATTTGAAATGAATATGCTTAGAAGGAAGCATAGTAGATATGTTCTACAGTTTGCCATTATCCACACATTATTAGCAATTCAACTGTAGGAGTGCAATGACCTTCCACTATTGATAGTGTAAGAAAAGTTTTGAAGGCAATGCTATAATTAAGGTTTTTTTTATAGTAACAGTAATAAACCTTGAACATTGACTCATTAGTGCAACTAGCAAATGACTTGTAAATGCATTAACTGCACTGGTTTGAGGCATAAAAATAAGCCAATTTGTAATGGTAATTACATTAAATCTACTGTAGAAACTGAAGATTATTTTGCAATTGTATGTTTGTCTATTCACAATTAGCGGTAAATCATTAGCATAGCAATTATATAATAAATAATTATTCTAATGTACTTCCTCGAGGCACCATATTTCAAAACTCTAATGACATTTATATATGCATCCCGTTTTCTCCCTTCATTGGTAACATGGGGAAAAACCACTGTTTTCTAATGGGATTTTGTGATAACACTGTTTTTTTATATATAAGACTTAAAACTTTATTATGTACAAAATAAGAAATAGAACATTCGTTCTAGTGCATCAAGGTTTTTTTTTGTACAACTCTACAATGCTGGATTTCTAATGAATATTTCTAATGGAATCATATTTTTATTAACATCCAGTAAAGTATGCATCACTTTGTTCCACACCAAGGTACCTTCCAAGTTCCTCTTTTATAGTACTGTACATTGCCCGATAGGTAGGTTTGCAGGACACCCACAGCAGTTAGACTGTAATCACACGTTTACCTTACAGTATGTCTAGTGTGAAAGGGCTTTACCTTATGGAGGGTTCATTCTCCTCTACATTATCAGACCATTATATTTCTTTCAGATATTTCTGCTGATGTGTTGTTTGTTTTGAAGTGTGAGGAGTTTGTCTTGTATTGTATGTCTTTATTTATATAGCGCCAAAAGTGTACTCAGTGCTTCACAAAGGATACAGTACGGGGAATTATAGTAATACAAGTACAGCAAAATCAGACAATAGGAAAGGAAATCCCTGCCCTGGAGAGCTTACAATCTAAGTGGTATGATGGGAGACTTACAGAGACAGCAGGTGATGGAATAAGTGCTTGGTGCTTGGGTGGTAGGAGTGACTGTGGGACAATAGCCATGAATGCAGGCTATTGGGATGCTTGTTTTGTGGGGCAAGTTTGAAGGTTAGTATTAATTCAGAAGGTTAAAACCATTTACAGGGGAAGAGATGGCAGGGAGGTGTGGGCGAGATCAGGTGTGTATGTCTGGGTTCAGGCTTAGGGGAGATCCCCAGCAGCAGGAAGGAGTAGATAGAGAGTGTGAATAGAGGATTTGTGTGGGTGTTTTTTATTGAGGGGCAAAGAAGTTGTTGGGAGAGAGGTGTGTAAAGAACCAGCAAAGACAGGCAAAGCAGGGATCCAGGCCCAACCACCCTGCTCAGACCCAGAGATGGAGACTGCGGACGAGGAGCCTGAACCAGAGGATCACGACATCATGCGGCGCAAGGACATGAAGGAATTTTGTTCTAATATGAAAAAAATCTTTAAATCTGAGCTGTGGGCCCTAAGAAAAGACGTGGATGCGCTGGGGGAGAGAACTGTGGCCCTAGAGTCCAGATCGGACGAGACAGCAGGGGCTCTGACACATACCCAAACGCAAGTACACACACTAATGGATCAAGTCAGAACCCTAGAGGATAAAATAGAAGATGGAGAGAATAGGGATCGGAGGTGCAATATCAGACTGTGGGGAGTACCCGAATCTGTCACTGACTGGAGCTTTCTCATCGAGCTGGCTAGAACACCTCTTTCCTGACAAGACAGCAGGGGAACTTATTTTGGACAGATGTCACTGAGCGCTACGAGGGAGACCCCAAAAAGGAGACCCCCCAGGGACATAGTGATGCGCTTCCACCATTATCGGGTCAAAGAGGAGACCTGTAGAATCTCCAGGGAAAAGAAAGTCATGGAGTTCCAGCAGATAAAATTCCAAGTGTTCCAGGACTTGTCCCCTGCTACCCTGGCTAAAAGGCGCACTCTAGTCCAGATAACAAGATCGCTAAGAGACCAGGATATACGCTATAGGTGGCTGTTCCCCTGTGCACTGCTTATGCTAAAAAATGGAGTAGCCCACACCCTCAAAAATGCAGACGACGGAGAGGATTTCCTCAAACGGGTGGGGGTGTTGGAGCCCTCTCTAAGCCCCCGAGGCTAACAGCAGCCAAAGATGGAGTCCCAGCCCCCGCGTGGCATAGAGCGGGTACCGCTCATACAGAGGCATGGGCTCCAGAATCAGCTGCCAGCTCCCCCTGAAAGGATTACCCAATAAATTAATTATATTAATGCCCCAAAAACCTGGACTATATTCTCTAAAAGGAACTGTTGGAAACTAACTGGCCGAAAAAATCTCCCCCTCTGAATCCTAGCAGCAGATAAGTACCTTGGTGACTCCCTCTTCAATCCGCATGCATTTTTGGCACGGCGCCCATCTTGCTTCGGTCCATCCTCGCGAGGAGCGGGAGTCCCTCTGACTTTCGCGGGGTCTCGGGATGACGTCATCGAGGTGTCCCGTAGTCTCGCGAGACTTAGACTCTGACTGCCGGAGCAGCTGCACCGGATATGGATGTCACAGCGCCGGGGAGCACCCAGAGAAGAGGAGCAGAGAGCTCCACAACAAAGAAGGAGGCAGCGCACAGCCACAGAGGCTCACGAAGGGGGGCTACTCTATGAGCATGAAGCGCCTGTTGTGTCAACCCTCATGCAACACTAGAGAAGTCCACTCTGCCCTCACTGAGCCCCCCCCCCCGCCCCCTGATACCCACCAGAGACCCTAGCCAATGAGGAGGGGCGTGAGAGTAGAACGGAGGGAAATAGATGGATGGAGGAGGGAAATTGATGGATGGGGGAGGGGGAAAGGGATGGGGGGGAGATGGAGGGGGGTGGGGAGATGGAGGGGGGGAAGAGGGGGGAGATGGAGGGGGGGAAGAGGGGAAAATTGGGGGGGGAGGGAGAGGGAAGGGGCATTTAGGGGGGTAAAAAGACAGAAAAGGGTAGTGTAACAGGGGACTTATCCCTGTTCAGTAATGTGCCTTTAATCTAGCAGTGTGGTAGTTAATTACTAAACACCACCTGCCTGATTAGATTGCTTACAAAAGCCTGCCTTTGAGACAGGAAGAGACTCCTTAGCTCTGAATGAGAGCTGACCTTTGGAGAGAACACACATTTCTGGAGCTGACTGGTCTTGAGCTCTGCCCAGCATAGCTGATTGCAAGACACCAAATAAGACTTCTAAACCTGGATGCTGATTTTCTGTACACGCATGGGTGCGGTTCCAGGAGAGCAGAGAAGCTTACTCTTCAGCAGCTAACAGATAAGACTTTCATTATTAAGAGACTGCTTATATCTGCTTATTTCATGCTATGTGTTTGGGGCTGAGAGAAATGCTTAACTAACGGAGATGTGAATTAATTGCATAGGATTTCACTAGAAATACTCCCAAGTGAATAGAAGCTTTGTTCCCCCCCCCCCCCCGTGTTTGGATGATTTCCTGATGAGAAGGAAAAGGCACAATAAAGCCTTATTATAATTTCACCTTATAAAAGCCTCCAATTGTGTACCTCTGTGAACGTCCGTCTACAGGTAGAAAGAGCAAAAAGATATGAAATCAAGAAGAGATGGGGCCAGAGGGGACTCACGAGGCACTATGACAGAACGACCCATTATAGTCCATTCTCATCAGCGCACTCAGGGTAACAGATACAATAGAGTGTGGCATTTAGAGTAGGGTCGGGCTAATAGAGCCTATAAGCCAGGTTCAAGTTAATTTTCATTACCATTGTTCATTGTTCAAATAGTCTAGTTAGTTAACACTGTTTCTACTGTTCCCTCCAAGAACTGCTTGCAAGGAAGGAGGAAAGTTCTCTAATGTTGATTTTGTTTTAGACCCCGTTATAGCTACCAACATCAAGCTGTGCAGAAAATCTGCTGTTGTGGATACCTACGACACGGCGCCGGTGGGATTACCCATGTCGGAGCGCATGTGTTTCTTGCTTCGGTCCCTGGATAAAAGGGATCACTTACAAGTCCCATGGAGGGCAGTTCCCGGCAAGATAAGATTGCGGGATCCGCTGCATACTCCCTCGGGCAGAAGAGCCGCGCTCGGGAGCCCCCGAGTCGGGCTCTTATTTTATTTTGCTTTTTGTAGTCTTATATTTGATCTGTTTCTTTGGTTTAATACAAGTTTTTTCCCTTTTGTACTTTCCTATGTTTCGTCTTACCTCCCTACCCCCTCCACCAACCCCCCTCCCTCTCCGCATAGCTGGAGATCCCAACTCAGATATGAAAGAGATGTTGTGGTTCAGGCGCACAGCTCAGGCACGATCATGGTCAGTCCGAACAAAGTCTTCTCTGGTGAGTGGTTTAATATCAAGCTACCTCTACACACAAACACTAAATGATAACTCTAACACTGATATCCCATAATGTCAAGGGCTTCAACAATCCCATCAAAAGGAAGATAGCATTTACAGATTATAAAAGGAAGCAAGCAGATATTTTACTACTGCAAGAGACGCATTTCAGTAGGCAAAATACCCCTAAATTCCTGGATAGAGAATTCTCCTTTCCCCTCCGTTAAAAAACAGGGGGTGGCCATATTGATTAGCAATAAGATCCCGTTCATCTTGCAATCTACCAAGCGGGATATAGATCCTAAATCACACAGCTAGGGGGATCCTGCTCGCGGGGGATATCAATATGGTCATGCAACCACACATAGACAGATCAGGAGGGACGGGTGCAGATAACAGGGGAGCTGGGATCTCTCTCCGTGGAGGTCTCAAAGCTAACCAGCTTACCGACATTTGGAGAGTGTTACACCCGACAGACAGAGACAACACGTTTTACTCCCACCCTCATGGCTCATATAGCAGAATTGATTACTTTTTTATTTCAAGTCAGCTGGTCCCTATGTTCTCCCTAGCCGGGATCCAAGATATTTTCATGGTCGGACCATGCACTGATAGAGTTAAGGTGCAATAATATTCAGGCGATTAGACCAGGAGCGAAATGAAAACTCAATGAATCAATACTAAAAATCCCCTCGATATGTGAGGCTATTGGTAGCGAAATCAAACAATTTTTCCATCTTAATTTAGGATCGGTAAACTCCCACCTAACATTATGGGAGGCTCATAAAGCAACCCTACGAGACATACTCATTAATCTCACAGCCAAAAGAAAATGGGAAAGGGATGACAAAATTATCACACTCCAATCTAAATTACATTCCCTTTCCTTAAAACACAAAAATAACCCAGACCCTCAATCCCTACAAGAAATCAAAGACACCAAAATTGAGCTGAATCTACTCATGACTTCCAGAGCTGATAATTCACTGAGTTGGTCAAAAAGGAAATTTTACGAAAAAGCAAACAAACCGGACACAATGCTGGCTCGTATGCTAAAAGACAGGCAGTCAAAATATAACATCCCGGCCATACGCCTAAAATCCGGGTCCACCTCGGCCAATCCGATGAAAATAGTCGAAGAATTTGGCTCATTCTATGAATCTCTATATAATGGGGAGAAGGTGGCCCATAACCCTATAATGAGCGGGGCTTTACGAGATTTCCTGGCCAGCTCAAATCTAAGGAGATTGACGGCTACAGAAAGAGAGGCCCTCGGAGCAGATTTCTCTATGGAGGAGCTCTCACAGGCTATCAAAGAGCTGAAACCATCAAAGGCCCCTGGGCCGGATGGCTTCTCGGGGTTATACTACAAAAGATTTGTTAAACTGCTCGCCCCGAGGCTGCTCTAAATGTTTAACGCAATTTTAGCGGGAGCTCCCATCCCCGGGGAGATGCTGTGGGCGTCCATATCTTTAATTTATAAGCCTGGTAAGGATCCGCTCGACTGCAAAAGCTACAGGCCAATTTCGCTAATCAATACAGACATTAAATTGTATGCCAAATTATTAGCCAATAGACTTTGTCATATCCTACCCAAACTTATTCACCCAGATCAAGTCGGGTTTATCAAAGGCAGGCAGGCAGGCAGCGGATAATACCCGACGATTTATTGATCTGATAGAATTGGCTAATAAAACAAACACTCAAAGTATGGTATTAAGTCTGGATGCAGAAAAAGCTTTTGATAGGATAGACTGGCCTTACCTGAAGGGGACGTTTGCGGCATTTGGCTTTGGGGATCGGATGAGTGAGGCGATCCTTGCGCTTTACTCAGGCCCTACCGCCAGGGTCATACATCAGGGCTACCCCTCTTTGCCATTTCAAATAAAGAGTGGCACGAGACAGGGCTGCCCACTCTCGCCCCTTTTATTCACCCTATGCATTGAACCTCTGGCGTCACAAATCAGAGGCAATCCAGACATCTCAGGGTTGAGCGCTTATGCAGAATCACACAAAGCGGCCCTATATGCAGATGACATCCTCTTGATTATTACGAAACCCCTCACCTCCCTGCCAAATCTTTTTGATCCGTTAGACAGATTCTCGAGGGTCTCGGGGTTCAAAATTAACCAGTCTAAATCCGAGGCTCTTAGCATCAACCTCCCTAGATCCACTGAGAAACGAATTCAGTTGAATTTTAATTTTAATTGGCAAAAAAAGAGTATCAAATACCTGGGAGTCGACATCACTAAAGATAATACGAGCATTTATAAAGCAAATTATCCCAATCTGATTCGGACTCTAAAATCTGATTTACATAAATGGACCTCCCAGAGAATCTCTTGGATAGGTAGGATACATAGCGTTAAAATGAATCTACTCCCCCGTGTCCTCTACCTCTTCCAAACGCTGCCTATACCACTCAAAATGAAGGACGTACTCTCACTTCAATCTGAGATTTCTAATTTTATATGGGGAGGGAAAAAACCGAGAGTTAATAAATTGAATATGAAAAGACCTGTGTTGGCAGGCGGGCTAGCGGTGCCCTGTTTGTTATCATACTACAAAGCGGCACAATTAAGCCAAATTATTCAATGGCAATCTAACCCAAATTCGAAACGCTGAGTGGAGCTTGAAAGCGCTGCTTGCTCCCCATTGGAACTTCGCAGCATGATCTGGATGCCCAAAACAGCACGAAAATCCGCTGTCATGCCGCTCTCCTCGATGACCTACTCACTGGCAATCTGGGAGGCAAATAAGATGAGGCATTCCCTCATGACAAAACATACTATGATGACCCCCTTATGGAACAATCCTTTATTCGCTCTGGGCCTAATAGGTAGTAACATCTGAATCTGGATACAAAAAGGATACAAACGTATTAAAGACCTGGAGGGTTATAATCGAAAGATCAAAACATTCGATCACATCAGACTGGAGAAAGATATGCCCCACTCAGAATTTTTTAGATATCTCCAGGGCAGAGCGTTCTATAATAAATTTGCACCATATCCCCCATTGACTTCCTTTGAAAAGCTCTGTCTGGCACAAACAGATACTAAGGGACTTATCTCACAGTTATATAGAGAAGTGATCAGTTCTGCCGCACAAGGGCAACAAACACACTCCTTCAGATCCCAATGGGAAACAGATCTAGGGGAGACCCTAGAGGATGAGGAGTGGAATGCTATATTTTTAGCTGCAGCAAAGAGCTCCATCTGCTCCACTCTCAAGGAGAACGCATATAAAGTCCTTATGAGATGGTATCTCACCCCACTGAAATGATCAAGGTTTGTGCCGGATTCCTCCCCGCTGTGCCCGAGACAGTGTGGAGGAACGGCAGATCTGTTACATATGCTGTGGTCTTGCCCTCGGATCTCCCCAATCTGGGAATCAGTTAGAAATTGGATTCAGAGGATTTTTGACCTCGAAATACCACCATGGCTGTTCCTTTTAAACAGACCATTACCGGGTCTCACTAAAGCAAATAATAAACTAATCGCACATTTTGCACTAGCCACGCGGTGCGAGATCGCAGCACTAAGGAAATGCCCTGACCTCACAAATATCCCAAAGATTCGGAATCGAATATGGTTTATTTGCCAGATGGAGAAGTTAACGAGTCTAGTTAACGACACTGGCACCAATTTCCTAAAAGTCTGGACGCCTTGGCTGGCCCAGACAGACATCCCAGGGGTTGAGAGAGAATCAATATGGCTTTGATAGAAATAGATGCGTTCTCCTTGGGAGAGAGCAAGCCTTTCCACATTAGAGACACAGGACATAGTCCTACTGCACCTCTAAAGTATCACAGGGACGTTGTAGTAGAACCGCTTACAATAAACTAGACCACAGCCTAGACCATTCCATAAGAAGCATGAAGAGGAATAACACAGACACCATCTAGCATGCCTCCCTCCCCTACACCTCCTTCCCTCCCCCCCTCCTTTTTTTTTTCTTTCATTGATATATGCGTGTATATATGTTTGTTGACATATCTTTAATTATTAGCGTTATTATTTTTTTACTATTTCGGTTATACTATTTATAATTTGTTCAACTAATCTATTAGACCATAGTATGCCGTCCGGCCAAGTAGGGCTCGAAAAGCCGGGCAGACTCACCCATTGTATGTCATAAGTTTATATCTCATATAGGCATACTACAATTTATATGTTATGTTATGTTGTACAATATATCTGTAAAACTCAATAAAAACTTAAGTTATAAAAAAAAAAAAAATGTGACACTTAAGATGTTACACAGCCATATGGCTCACAGCCAAGATAGACAGCCTTAAATACTCTAAAACACAGTCACTTGACTAACAATTAAGGGAGGGGTCTGCCAATTCAGATCATACCAGGTAGATGTTAAATAAAGATCAATAGCAGATGGGCTTCATTTGATAGAGGGGTTCTTCCAATCAAACAAACATACCTGTTTGAAGAAATTAATCAGAATGTTAGTCCAGATATTCAGAATGTATCTATGATTACATTTATTTATGTCTTTCCTTCCCGTTGTGCTGTGATCATGGTGCCCTTTTTGTATATGCCTTGTGGTCAAATGGAGCTGTTGTCTTTTGTGTCTGTTGCTGTTTAATCAATACTTTATCACACTACCGGAGATTCAAATGAGTCGCACACATTCTGGTAATTTCTTCATCCGTTCTATATGAACGTGATATTTCTTGGTGAAGTTGAAGGAGTCTTGTTCGGATCGTTCTACCAAATAAGAGTTGTGATTGGCATTTGTTAGTGGTGATGTAGTCTCTGTGCTTGTGGTAGTGACTGGTTCCCTAACCGAGCTGATTGAACTGCCTTTCTAAGGGTGGCCATGAATCACTTCACCATTTTGTTTGCCTTTGGCCACAACAGAGTTATTTTTCTGTGTCTGAAACCCATATAGCCAGCACATTTGGTGAAGTCCATCCCATTGAATATGGGCGGGGGGGGGGGGGGGAAGTGTTATCTAATTTCACTGTATGTGGTATTCCGTAAATATTTGTCTAGGCCTGATATGACTGTCTTTGTCACTGTCCAGGATATGATCTCTATTTCTGGGTATCTTGAATATTTGTCCATCACGACCATTAATGTATTTGCTGGAGGAAAGCTGACCAAAGAAGTCAACCACTACTTCTCGCCAAACATTCTCTGGTAGTGGTGACATGAGTAGAAGTTGAGGTTGTGGGATGGTGTTTGTGCTATGACACATGTGGCATCACAAAAGCAGTGGTATCTGTATTTGAGGGGCTAGTAGTGTGTGTATTTGAGAGGGTTGTTGTGCTTTGTATTGGGGAATTGAGTGTGTGATCAGGGAGAAGAGGGAGGAATGAGTGTGTGTGTGTGTGTGTGTGTGTGTGTGTGTGTGTGTGTGTGTTGTGTGTGCGTGTGTGTGTGTGGGGAGGGGGATTATGGTTATGGTGCTTGAGTCACAGGGAGATAATGTGACATGTCCAGGAATTGAACCAGGTTCTCCTGCTTCAAACTTAGTGTCATTGTTTTGCAGAGTCAGTGGCTTTACTCCTCCCTATAAACTGCTGTCACAAGTAGAGGGGTAAGTCACAGCAGCTTGATGCAGAATATGTTCTTTCTTCCCTTTTCCTACTGTACATGAACAAACACTAATTCAGCGGAAATTGTACAACTAACTCACCCAAATGGTTTACTTTTTTTTTTTTAAATCTATCTATCGGTCTATCTATCGATCGGTCTATCTAATCTATCTTATCTATCTATACACACACACACACACACACACACACACACACACACACACACACACACACACACACACACACACACACACACACACACACACACACACACACACACACACACACACACAGAGACACACACATTATTATTGTTTTCTGTGTGTTTGTGCCAAATTACTAGGGCAAAAATGAATGCACAACAATATGATGGAGACTGCATCAGAAGTACTCCTCCTTAGCTGCACTGCATATTGTACAAACCATGCTTTCAGTGGGCACTCAAAATACCTCTAAGCATTTTCATTCTGCTATTACTGGTATTCTTTTGATGTCTCCCTGCTGGTACTTTCCTTTACCCATTTCACAATGCCTCAGGCAAGCAACTCCTATTTCAGAGCTACGTAATCATGTATTTATATTGACAGCCACATATAAGTAGCAATATATCTTTTTTACACTTGTTCATTCTTTTTCAGAGGTACTCAAGAAATTCTCCCAATACATTTAAGTGCAGAGGAAAAGAAAGCATAATTTCAAAATGAAATGGAAATCCAAATTAATTCTTCACCATGAACTACTCCTTAATAGTTAAATGTCTTAGATTAAGAATCACATCACTTAAATTAAAGGGATTTATTTAATACGCAGTAGATCTCTGTATTCACTGCAGCAGTTATCCAGTCCCAAAAGTGAGTATCATTTATATTGTCCTTGATATCTATGCACAGTACATGAACAAAAATCAATAAAGGCTGATTAATGAGCAAACACATTGCTCATTAGAATGACACCACGTGACGCACTGTAAATCAATTTTTTTCAACATGGTTTACCATTTTATTTTATATAATAGTTCATGCCTTTGTAAAGTTATACATAGTTACATAGTAGATGAGGCTGAAAAAAGACACGCGTCCATCAAGTTCAACCTATGCTAGATTTAGACAGATACTTTGGGGGATATGCACTAAGCTCAATGCTTTTGCGTTCGGATGTTCAAAAATAGCACGTCCGTTAAAAAGTGAGGCCGGAGACGTGATTCACTAAGGCCTTGAGCCCATTTTTTAACGTACGTGCTCAAAACACCCACAGCGTACGTGTTGCTTTCCCCCCCCCCCTATTAGCGTTCTTAAACTTCACATACGCTAGCTGATAGAAAAAAAAAACGCATGTAACATTTGCATGGAGATTTGCCGTCTCCATGCAAGGCTGTTACAGGCGATCGTACACTAATTAAAATCATTTTAATAATACTGCTGCGGCACAGTTTATTCGAGCATTTGCCCGTTCTGTGCCGCAGCAGTAGCCTGGCGCGCGCCCGAGAGTGACGGGCGCGCGCCGAAGCAGCGGAAGAGCGCCCTCCGATCGGGGCGCTCTCCCTACCGCTGCCGGGTCCGCCGGGTCCCCCGGAACCCCCTGCCGCTGTCCCGCGATCGCGGGACACCAGGGCTCCCTCGGGGAGCCCCTGGACGCGCGTGCAGGGGGCGCACGCTCCCGAAGACGCGTGACCGCGCGTCTATGACGCGCGGCACGCCGAGGGGCGGCCACTAGCAAGCCGGGAAATCTCCCGGCTTGCGGATCTGGCCGCAGTGTAATAAACTGTGTCGCCAGTGTAGTGTACATGAGCAGGGGATCTCAGGAGCTGAACCGCATTGGTTTCAGGTCCGAGAACCCCCTACTTCAGGAGATTCTGGCCCCGTTATGGGGTGCCGGTATCCCCTGCAGAATTTAAATGTCCCGGTCACGTGATGCAGAAGCTTGAAAGTGCAGGGGATACCGGCACCCCATAAAGGTGCCTGAATCTCGGGAAGCAGGGGGTTCCCGGACATAAAACCAACGCGGTTCAGCTCCGGAGACCCCCTGCACATCTACACTATGAAACACATGTATATTAAAAAAAGATTTAACAAATATCAATACACGACCTCCCCCCCCCCCCCTCCGCCCAAACCCATACAGTACAGTAATGGGCCAAATTACTATTATCCAGATATGGATAATAGATTATTTGCCCATTATTAAAAACTGCATTAGCATACATAAATAAAGTAAATAAATACAGTTATACTTACCACAACAGCAGGTCCCTCTGTCCTCAGTTGCAAGAAAGCATATACAGTATACAGTACATAATAAAGACATTCTAATGGCCCCTAACCCCTTAATCACCTTAGAGGTTACTAACCGCTATAGTCATTAAGGGGTTAACCCACCCTGCCCCAATAAAAACCCGGGAGGCCTAAGCACCCACCCCGGACTGACTATACCCACCCTGTACCCATTGAATAGTATAGTGCTACATCATACCCATATAATAATATGGGAAGGATAAGCCTCTATAGCACTTAATGAATGGGCACTCTAATTACAATACATTAATGCACCAGATAAACAATAATAAAACATAACTCCAAAAAAACATACTTCACTAAAAAAAAAACAGTAGCCAGCTAATCCAATGAATACAAGCAATAACAACATCAACAATGAATTAATTAAACCATTACCAATCAAACCAATTAATTCCTAAACCAACTCCAAATGAATAGTAACACTAACCAATCAAACCAATTAATTACTACAACATTAATGAATTTCAACATTTAAATACAAAGAAATAAATTCAAACAATATCTGAAATAACCATAAAACGCATTAGCTAACATAATACAACATTAACTAAAAACAAACACCAATCGCAAACATTTTATTAGCATTCAGCAGGAAAAAAACAAACAATGACATCCACATAAGAAACTGAAATTTAAAAAACCAACAGCAATACCAAGCCAGAAATGTCCCCCAAATATTGTCATAATAATGTATTCATCTGTACCCTAAAGTGGTACAGATTAATATATTATCAGTCAATGAGCCTCCCCAAAAAAATCAAAAAACACATCCAATGAAAAAAACGGAGATGGAGGAGTATCAGGTACTCGGTTGAAGGCGGTTACCCAGGCAGTGGGCCCAAGCAGGGAGCCTTCCTTCTGGCCGCCATGCTGGACGATGGGGAGGTCCATGCTGGACCTGGATGAGGGGTAAGTAGACACCACTTGCAGGTCTGGATAGAAGAGTTCGTATACCATAGCGATATAATGGCGTGCAGCGTCGTCGGCAGATGCTTGAGCCACCTGGGACAACTTACGCACCAGAGTGTATAAGGTGCACAGCTCCCCAGTGCTCATAGCAAGTTCTGGTTCTTTGGGGCCATCTATCCTAGCCAGCAGATAAGGCACACTACAAGCGGAGCAACTTCCCAGCAGATGAAGCGAGCCGTCTGGTTAGTCACATAACGGGCAGATCCCAAGCATTTGGTTCTCAGGGGAGTCCCTGATGACTAGGACTTCTCCGGTCAGTTCATAGATCTGTCCTTGCTTCTCCATAGGTGTAGACAGCAGACAACAGTAAAGGCAGAACTGTTGTCTCTGGAGTGCTCGTGTATCTGGCTCCTCACTTCCTGTGTGCTCCTTCAAGGCACACCCAGCTCCTCCCCCTGGTAAACAGTATAGTCCAATCCAGAGCAAGCAAAGGGGGAGGGGTTTCAGTTGTTCCCGCTGTTTTCTGCAAACTGTAGAGCAGCAAAAGCTTGCAAGTGGATGCAACTTTTGCAGATGAGCACATGGCTTCCCTGGTAAGGCGGGAAGCGCCATTTTGAGGTAGAATAAAAGTCCATGCGGCCCCCAGTGATCTGGAGCCGCCATTTTAATGCACAAAGTCCATCACCATGCGGTCTCCTTGAGAGCAAAACACCGCCATCCCGTGAGGACTTATGAGACAGGCATGACCCACTTTTCTTCCATAAGGGGCCACGCAAAGTAAAGCACAAATTCCTTTTTGCAGAGTACCACGCGCCCCGGAGTAGCTTCAGGGAACGCCCCCCGAACCATTACAGAAATAGTCCTGTTATTGCCTGGGTGCACACGGGTCTCTGATCTCACCGCAGAGGCCCTGTCCCCTCGCCGATACTTTGTTGGCGAGTACAGAAAGGTATCCACACCCCCTGGTCCATAGCCCACCAGGGGGTTGCCCCAACTGCAGTGCCAGGATGGGCCTGCAGGCTCCCTGGTGTAGCTTCAGGGACCCAATATTCCCCATCCTTTTCTGGTTTACTCAGGATAGGCAGGGTATCCACTCTCCCTGGGCCATAGCCCCCCCAGGGAGTCGCCCCAAACCTATTATGCCAGGAGGGTGCGTATGTGGGTAACCACTCTCCCTGGCCATAGCCCTTCCACGGAGTCGCCCCACAGGCTAGTGACTATATGTGGGTCACCACGCTCCCTGGCACATAGCCACCAAGGAGTCGCCCCACATAGAAGAATGTCCATTTCCAGGGTGACCCCCTCCCTGGGGAAACTTCAGTGAGAGATCCCCTCTCTGCAAGGTCTGCAAGCTGCTGGCAAAGTCTCTGACACCGCTGCATGGTTCACCTGCCTTTGAAAACCTGTCCCATTGGTAAAGCCTGTCCTGTCCTGGGGAGCAGTACCCATCTCAGCAGTGCCTCCAAATGTAACCCTGTTATCCCCCACCCTACATGAGATTGGGGGGGTACACTCCTTCTCAGGTTACTCTCAGGTGTGTTGGTGCTGGAACCTGCTGGTAACAGGAGGGCTGAGGGCTCCGCGGTGGTGTGGGGAGAGCCAGGACAGGGACAGAGGGTGGGACAGGTTACCTTGTTCTGGTCATCTCTGGGTGGTGCAGTGCCTCCAGCCAGTAGGGATCCTCTGGGGTCTTCAGAGGAGGGACCCCCACTGACACATACCAGAGACAGAGTTCTTCCACACAGCAGTATCTTTCTGGAGTTTTATTGCAGCATCAGCACAGCAGCACAGCAGCACAGCAGCACAGCATCACAGCAGCACAGCAGCACAGTATCATCAGTCCTGTCTCTCTAGCTCAGAGCCCTGGCTAGCATCATGTTCTTCTTGGCCCCCTCCCTCCCACCCAGCATGGGTGGAGGGAGAGAGAGAGTTGCTGTAATTACTCCTCTCACTCAGTAGATCACAGACTCAACTGACTCCCTAACTAACTGGCTAACTGACTCCTTAATTTAGGAGGTGTGTCTCAATGTGAACATCTCAGGGGAGTGTCTCTAACTTTGAATCATTACAAGACAAAGCCGGATACAGATTGGCTCACACACAGCAGGGGGCGTTCCAACCAATATCCACCCCTTTGATTGACAACCTCAGGTTGCAAGGCCTGCCCTTGAATATGGCTACATATTCAAGGCTGAATACACATACAGACCTTTTGAAGGAATGAACCTTTCCACTGCCTGTTCTAACAGGACTGACAGAGGAAAAGCCCCAGAACAAGAAGTAACTGCCAGGAGGCCATGTTACATAACTAAAATTCATCAGCAGTTTTGAGAATGAATTAACCTCCTTGTTGGTAGAGCTGCCTGCTGTGCATTGCAACGCAATCTCAGATAGTGAACCCTCCACCCAAAACTAGGGAAAACATTGCTTTAAAATGGAGTGCAGTAAATGTAACTTAATTAGCGGAAAATAAGCACTAATACTTGAGTTATTATTAGCCATTCAACATGTTCTAGGGGACTGGGCAGTGTTGAACAAATTAAAATTCTGTAACATAAACAAAAAACATCACCAAGCAAAACATATTATAGTTTTTTATTAATTATGTTTTGATATATGTTTTCACTTTTATTGTCATGTTCAATATGATAAGGTTTATATTCTGGACTAGAGAGCTGGAGCAGATGTGAAATAATACATTGCCTGGTGGAAAACTATCAACAGTTTGTCCCTTTCATCATTCAAGAAGCATTATCTTCAACTTTGCTCTTGTAGGAGTAATTTGTTCTCATTATACATGCCACGTGCTTCTTTTTTACAGGTTGTCAGTTATTTTGACATTGTTATGACAATGATCCTGTCATGTGTACAGTATATACATTTACTTTATCAATGACAAAAATAGTGTATATTCATTGGCCTTCCAGAGCAGAATGGAATCATTGCTTTATATACAGTATGTCGTCCCCACATCTTATTCTGTTTGAAAATCAATTTGGTTGGAGGGTTTCAATGTTCTTACTGACAACTTACCAACAGCGGCCCCTACTCAATATGTTGTCAATCAGCTTCCTGCGCAGAAGACAAGATCAATTGCATTACAATGACTGGGGCGAAATATTTAAAGGGCCAGATCAACAAAAGAGTGCGTGCCTTTACCCCCTTTCAAATCAAAGCAAAGCCATGCCAAATCTGTCACTAAACTGATCATTTATAAAAACATAGAAGCAGATTGAAATATACGGCTAGTAGAATGTTAATTTCTGGGTATAGTGGTGGAACATTCCTTCTTTAGCATACGTTAGAGAGAAAAGGCAACAACAATTGCAGTTTTAACCAGCTTCTTGTCACACAGCTTTAGGCACGTTCTTTAGTGTTGGGCGCGTGCTGCGCTGTGCGCGCAGAATTTTAGTTGGCTGACATTAATCAGCCTTTCTATACAATGGTCACGCGCACGCACGGCAGGGAGAGGGGAGCCGACAGACAGCGGCGAAATGAGGAAAATCATCTTTTTGGGCTGCTGCCTGCGCTCAAATGTATGTATGTATGTGTGTGTGTATGTATGTATGTATGAATGTATGCATGTATGCGTGGATGTGTGTTTGTATGGCTGTGTGTGTGTGTGTGTGTGTGTGTGTTTGTATGAGTGTGTGTGTGTGTGTGTGTGTGTGTGTGTGTGTGTGTGTGTGTGTGTGTGTGTGTGTGTGTGTGTGTGTGTGTGTGTGTGTGTGTGTTGTATGGCTATGGTATATTTATTAAACTTTTTTTTTCTTTCAAAAATCTTATTTAGAACTTCCTTTTACTCACACAACCCATGCACACACATATACTCACATATACTCACACATATACTCACACATACACACACACACATACACACACATACTGTACACATTACCTGCAGCTCCCGGCTCTATAGACAGGAAAAGCATGCGGCACATGCACGCGCGTTCGCATAGGAACGCACGGCCGCATCCTGTATATAACAGCCCTAACTCAACTCTTAAGGCAATTCCAACTTCCAAAAAGCTTAATGTTAAGTGCATCCAAAGCAACAATCTACCTTTTACACTTCAGGCCTGCCAGCAGAGACGTGCCAACTTGCCCAAGTTCAGTTTGCGATTTGTCTTTGCAATATACAGTAGTTTTATGGAACTTTTAAGCACAAACAATTCGGGTTTTGGTAAAACTTTGTGGCTTAAGAAACCGAGAATGTACTTTTGAAAAGTTGCTCCCACCTTGAGCCAGAAATATTTATCAAATTTAACCTGAGATACCTGGGAAATAAACTAATTTGAATATACTTTGCATATCAACTTAGCTAATGTGATTGTTATTTCTGGTGTGTTCACAGGTACTGTATGTCTGCACATGTTATATAGATGAGGTGGGAGGTACATTACACAGTGGGCCCTCAACTAAGTAGGACTCCCTCTCTCCTTCTTTTAAAGCTCATATTTCTGGTTGGGAGTCTGTTCCATTCCCCTGGTGAATGTCTTGCGAGCATGGCTGATTTCCTAAACATTCCCCCCCGCCCCCCCAAAAAAGTGCAAGCAAGCAAAAATTGTGCACATCTCTACCTGCTAGGGTTTAGGTTGTACCCATATAAAAATGTAGTTAGAAAAAAAGAGACGAGTTACTAGAAGTAAATGCAAAAAGGTTTGTGCACTCGGGTATTTGTTTGCTGGCTTATATTTCCTCGATAATGCAGATTTTATTGACCACGCATAACTTGTGAAAAACATGCCAAATTCTTTCAGGACTTTCATCCCAAAACAGCAGGACTGAATCAATGGCAGCTTATGCTCCCTAGAAGATTGATGCACTGTGCCTCTACTAGACAAAACAAAGTGGATTTACAATCAATCACAGAAAATGAACCTATGCAGCAGCCCATGGAAACACAATACATTTTGTCTTGGTCAAAAGGAAAACTGACAGCAATTAAAAGACCTGTGAAAAATGGCCAAAACTAGAGATGTGTGAACTATTTGCTACATTCGCAAAGTTTTTCGGAAATTTTAAATATATTTTGCAATAAAAAGGGTCGCTCAATGTTACCCCTTTTCACGATTTTCTCTACATTTTGCAAAAAATGGTTAAACTTCACCATTCTGCTCCAAACCTTTGTACGTTTTCTTAACAAACAATAACGTCACATGACACACGGAAGCGTTTCATCTGCAGAATACTCCGTCATTTGGCACTATAATTTTAATTTAACTATATTATTACTTGAAGCATGAAAGAGATGATTCCCTAAACATCATCATATACCTGTAGAGACGCACTGATTTGGTTTAGCATAATAAAGTATTTATTGACCACATTTCTGTATATAAGGGGAAAAAATAGCTTCTGTTGAATTGTTCCTTATTTAAGTCAATAGCTGCTGAAGTGAAACCAGTGGTTTTTTTTTTGTATAGGTCACTACTTAGATTTGTACAGTACAGTACAGTACATCAACAAAATAACCAACAGAATGGAAGTTCTACAGGCTTTCTGAGATTACTTCAAACATCCCTGGTCATGCTTTGCTGCATTCAAACGCTTCCCCTTCTCTACAGATCACTCATGCATAAAAGAAAGGTGAATCATTATTCTTCAGATAAAGCTTTGGAGCTCACTTTATTTTAAGCCACAAAAATATTTCACAGTTCTGTTCATTTTTGGACAATGCTGATAATTGTAGTGTACGGTTTAGAACAGAATAAATTAGTTCTATTTAATACTTTATCGTGTCATCCGGAATAGCGACGTGCACATTTTTTTTGCGGAAGTTTGCCCTTGTTTGGCCAAAAAATATCTGTCAAACACGAAAGTCAATTTGCAAGTCACGTGACCCTACCCTTTATATACTGTCATTTTCGCGAGTCTGCTGAAAATTGGACACAGTGCTGAGCACTGCCACTTTTGTGACAATTTCACAGGACATTTAAAACCAGAGACAGAACATAAAACACAGACAAAGCTCAGTTTTTAGCACATCCAGTGAGACTCATACACGGTACAGTGCCTAAATATATATGTATAAATATCTAATAAGTAAAATGGTCTTTTAGTTTGACATTTTTGGCCAAAATTGTTGTAAGCCCCTGAGCCAACGCCAAGGCAGACCACATATCAGGGGTCCCTAACGCTAATATAAATTCTTAATAACCTGTGTAATAACAGGAAGAATGATTTATAGTAAATCTGTCAATATTAGTTGCAAAGTTCTAAGTCTGACTGAAGCTTTTATTAACCTGTACATTACCAGGAAAAGCACTCTGTATTAGAGATGTCACAGCCAAACTGCAAGCAGGCGAGTTCCCCTGAGTGGAAGATGCTATGGAGTGAGCCCATAACCATTTAAATGTGGGAGGGGGTGAGCTTAAATTAGGAAGGAGGTTGCCACCCTCCAATCAGCCATGACTAGCTGGACAACAATTTCACAGGACACGCACATTTTTCGAGAAACTCGCAACAGATTAGTGACGCACATTTGAAGGCATTTGCACTTCTCTATACCAGAACTTCTATCCCACGCCTTTAAAAGTATATGCAAAAATATCAGTACAAACGTAACACAGTAACTATGCAATTTAATCACATGGTGATCTGGACGGATTTAGCTTGAGGAGAGCGGTTAAATTTATGCATTACAAAGTAATTGCAGTTATTCACGCTTGCTTGCTTATGTGGTTTGCTTCCATTTATAGGTATTGAAAAGAAATGTTTAATCGTTCTTGGCGAGTAGTGCAGATAACAAAATCATTGATTTCAGAATGTCTTTGCAAAAGATTTGTAATTGTAATAATTTAAAAATGAGAAATAAAATGTTTAACGGGTTGTAAAACATAAATGTTATGGATGGAAATCCTGTAAATCTTTTGTATATTATGAAGAGTGGGAAACATCCCTGTCTATAACAGGTGTAGCCAACGCCAGTCCTAAAGGGCTATCAACAGGTTGGGTTTTCAGGATATCATTGCTTCAGCACAGGTGCTCAATCAGCGGCTCAGTCACTGGTTGGTGGCCCTTGAGGACTGGAGCTGGACACCCCAGGTCTATGATATAAACCTAAAATATCAACTTACAAGTTGGAAGAACCCCAGGCCGCTCATTATGATTAACCCTGTCAGCACTGGAAGGGCCTGCAACTTTTAATAGAGTTTCTGATGGAAACTGATAGAATAAAAAGTACAGACTGCTTCTTTAACAGCTGCATTGTTCCCGTGATGTTGTAAGCAGCTAGCCTGATCAGACACCTGACTGCTAGTGGCCAGGTCACACAGTATGATTGAAGTATCAGGACAGCTAAATGTATCAATTACTTTGTTGCTGGTCGGTGTGTAAAGCATTACAGAGCTGAACAAAATGAAAGCAGCAATCCCAGGTACTGTATTAAGATTTATTTTTTAATCATTCCTGAACTGGGGGGTTCCCCAGGGCTCATTGGTGGTCAAAATCTGGGACCCCATTGTCCAGAGCAGCACGTCCAAAGTCCACCGGCAAACTCTGGGAACAATATGGCCGCCCGCATCAGGGCTCTGTCTGACAGCTTTTTCATGGTGACCCCGGCGACCATATTTGTAGTATTTTTCAAAACCAGTGCAAAAAACTACAAATATCTCTGAAACCAGGAGGATCTCCGGAGGGGGTCCGATTTAAAAAAAAAAAAATCCAGAGCAGCTGCGATTGCAGTTTAAATCCATTTCCATTATTGCAAGAAGGTGACAGGTAAAAATGGAGTACAACAGGATGTGGCCCTTATTCTGTAAGGTGTGATAGTGCAGATGATGTGCTATTGCATGAAAAGAACAATACACAAAGGGAGTCTCAGAGCCAGTAACTTAGGATGCCCCTAACAGCGGTCTGAAGAATTAAAGCGTAGAAAACCTGGGTGCTACGGCAAAAAAAGGATCTGGTCAGGAAACAAAGCTAGAAGATAGGCTAGCCAAGCACACCAAACATCAAACGCTCAAGTAATTGCAAATAAAGTAATTTAATGAGTCATCCAAGCATCCAACGTTTCGGTGCAGAGCACCTTCATCAGGGAGGCAGCGTTGATGCTTGGATGACTTGTCCAGTCATTAAATTACCGTTTTTGCATTTACTTGAGCGCTTGATTTTTGGTGCGCTTGACAATTGCCCATCTATTGCATGACAAGCCCATTAAAGTCAATAGGGCTTTTCATGCGATAGCCCGTCGCAAAAAGCAGAAGCGCATGCTTCATAGTGTAAAAAAATATAACAAAATGGAGTACATGTATTCAAAGGGTAAATCTCCCTGCTACGGAGATACCTCTACAATCAGGAGCAACGTGGTCTTTGCGAGGAAGGATTTCCTAACCCTGAGATGTGCAGGCTGGTGATTGAGATTTTATCTCTACATGCTGTCTTTTTATCTCTCCTTGTGAGTGCGATTCTTACCCTTTGAATACATGAATTACATTTTGTTATACTTTTTTACACTATGGAGCATGCACTTGTGCTGTGGATGTGATTTATCTAAGAACAAGCTGCCTGAAGTCTCCATTCTTCAAACAATATTGCATTGCATATAAGGACTTTTTTATTCTGTGATGTATGTATGTATGTCTTTATTTATATAGCGCCTTCACTGTACATAGGTGCAGGCTTCACAGCAGTAATACATGTGACCTAATTTCTCGTTATGCACCATCCAGACTCTTGCGTTCTTCTCCAGGATGTCTTCTGTCTACCCCCTTTGTATCTAAAGCCCTCTCCCGCCTTAAACCTTTTTCACTGACTGCCCCACACCTCTGGAATGCCCTTCCCCTCAGTACTCGACTAGCACCCTCTCTATCCACCTTTAAGACCCACCTTAAAACACACTTGCTTAAAGAAGCATATGAATAGCACTGGGGATAATACTGGACACATGTTACATTAAGCTTGGCCCCCTGCAGACGCACTTACCAGAACTCCCTCCTACTGTCTCTGTACGTTCTCCCTACCTACCAATTAGACTGTAAGCTCCTCGTAGCAGGGACACTTCTTCCTTAATGTTACTTTTATGCCTGTAGCACTTATTCCCATGACCTGTTATTTATACTATCTGTTATTTATTTGATTACCACATGTATTACTACTGTGAAGCGCTATGTACATTAATGGCGCTACATAAATAAAGACATACAATACAAAATAATATAACATAATAATATAGCACATAATGGGAATGAGCGCTTGAGACACAAAAGTAACATTAGGAAAAAGCAATCCCTTCCCAGAAGAGCTTACAATCTAAGTGGTAATTAGGGAGAACTTACAGAGACAGTAGGAGGGTGTTCTGGTAAATGCATCAGCAAGGGGTCAAGGTCGATGTATGGGTGAACAGTATCAGCCACGGATCAATTCACATGCTTTGTTAAAAAGGTGTATTTTAAGAAAGGACTGTTGCCAGACATTTTCTCGCAAAACACCAGTCTGTTTTTAACAGCTTTTGCGATTGACAAAGTCTCAATGGGCATCAGGGGTGGAGACCTTGAGAATGCGCTACTCAAAAAGGAGTGTAGATGATTCCTCAATTAGAATCTATTATGCCCCATGGTTTAAATCTGCAGGTTCGCAAACTGGGGGTGCACCCCCCAGGGGGGGCGGGATAATTTGTAGGGGGGGGCGCAGGCAGTTAGAGGCTCAGTGCTCTTCCCCACGGTATTTAAATTAAATGCCGGGGGAGGCGTGAGGCCTCTATAACTCACTTACCTACTCTCTGCGGGTCTTCGGCAACGCGTCACCATGGCAACGCACGTCAAATGACGCCGCGGGGTCATGTGACGTCACACGACCCCCGACGTCATTTGACGCCGAGTCATTGGGAGAAGGAGGGGGCGCAAACGCTGCAGCTCCAGGGCAGGGGGGCGCAGCTCAAGAAGTTTGCGCACCCCTGGTTTAAATGATTACATGGGATATGCTATGTTTCTATAGGTATTGTTGAGAGTACAATATGCATATACTCCATTTTTTATTTAATTACTTTATTCACCCATATTGGGATTTAGTCATACCCTATGGGTATATACTATGTCAGATGTTATCAGTTTGACATTCTATATACCTATGTGCTACTCTGTGTTTTTGAGTGCTTGTTTTTGCTTTTTAATATATAGATGTAGGTTCTTCTGCAACTGTTAGAATATCAGCCTGTGTTATTATATTTTGTCTTATCTCAGATTGATCTGATTCTGACTTAATTTCAGACATGCGCAGTGCCTATGAATGCCGATAGACTACATCTCCGATATCTGCATTTTGATTGGTGCAACAGCAACACATGACTGCTGACGTCTTTGAGCGCAAAGCCTTGACATATTAACCGCTGTGAGAAAGACATCAATCCAGGAGGAAGCCGCCTGTGGTGAAACGGCCGTCGGAGTACTGCCGGGACCGAGCCTCTTACCATCTTATGCAGTCTTCCTGGATTGAAGAGTGATGAGTGGCTGGATTGTGCAGGGCTGACGAACTGGTGAGCAGAGCATACTTGTGCATGGAGCATATTTGATGCTATGGATTAATTTACTTCTATTTTCAATCAATTGCCAACTAAGGCCGTGCTCTGCTATATAGCCTGATATATAGCTTCCTTGCTACACGCTACAATTCTGATGCCACAACTACAATTATGTTCTATTATTACATACTACTGTCGCATGGAAGATGTGTTCTCTGCAAATACCCACCACTATTATAAACATGTTTGGGACTGTATTCACTGACATTTATATTTGCTAACAGCATTTGGAGAAATTGCCCACACAGACTGCCACTGTGTTGATACACTATTGCTACAATCTATAAACAAAAGGACACACTACTACAATCTATCTCATTGTGGGAGAATTCATGTTTACACCCTTTACATGTGATTCTTAATGTTTCCAAGTGGGTGTTTTCCCACTGTGATTTGCATCAATTACATCTACCCAGTAGGAGCCGTGTTCTAACTAGTATTAGCAAGTTAGTGATACTGTAATTTTCAAGCAACACTTGCTTATTATATATTATACTCTGCAAGGGTTTTTCCTGGGCATATGCTTCATCATAGGGATATGAATTTGCATTTTTATATGCATGCATTTCTGGTATTGTTTTTTTCACAAGAAAAGTTCTCAGTGTAGTTCTGTTCTACCGTGTGTATCTTGATCATTATTTTTGCACGTGTGCTTTTCAGACCTGCAGGTCATTGTTTTCAATGGGAACTATTAGTTCCCATTGTCTGTGTTAGGGCATTTTTTAAAATTTAAATTGCATTTATGTCAGAAGTTCATCATTAGATCTTATTTATGTCTCCTACATTTTTTGTTTCTATTTATGGGTCTTCTTGCTTTATGTTTTATGTGGTTTTCTGTTGTCCCCGCTTTGGTCTTAATCTGTCTTTTTTATCATATTAACCTCGTTTTAATAAACATTTTAATAAACTTTAATAAACTTTTTTGAATATTCATTATTTATCAGAGTGCTTTATGGGGGTTTTCTTCTTTTTTTGTTTTTGAGATATATACACAGACACACACAGACACACACACACACACAGACACACACACACACACACACACACACACACACACACACACACACACACACACACACACACACACACACACACACACACACACACACACACACACACACACACACACACACACACACCGTAGCTATGCTGAGATATCACATTCAGAAGAGTGTCAAGGTTCCAGCAGGTTTTCATAAGTGAAAGTATTTAATCAAAATGTTCATGATACACACAGGCAATCAACCAGACTTCACCTAGCTGATTAGGACTTTTAGAAAAAGCTTGATCTGAGAAACAGGAAAGAGATTCCTTAGCTCACAAGGTAGCTGACAGAATGAAAAGGTGGGCTGTGTTCTGGGAGCAAGACAAAAGGAGACCAGACCTCTCTGCCTGGACCCTCAAGCAGACACCTACCCAGACACCACTGACCTGAAGGGTCAGCTGCATTAAGGTACTGCTGAGACTTTGGGGTGATAAGTGGGTAATGGGCTTTTCCCCACCCAGCATTGCAGAGAGGGACTAGGGAAGTAAGTTAGCCCTTACACAGGGAAAAGTGTTTTATGTATATGTTTTTTTGCGGTATTGTGTTAAAGGAACAAGAAATAAAGTCCTATTTTTATTTCATCCATGCCGGGCGTCCTGCTGGGCCTGACTCTCTTCCCCGCACCGAACCTCTTTCTCCCACCGATGCGTGTCAGAAGTTGGGCCCACCCAGAAGTCTGGCCCAGCTTCCAGTCTCGCATCGGTGAAAGAGAGAGGCCTGGAGGCATCCAGAGGCCCGGCAGCCAGATGCAGAAGTTGGGCCTGCGTCCAGCGCCGGCCTTCTTGGTCCCACTTGTTCCGCTCTGCCCCGTCGGCAATATGTTTAGTAGAAGCTGTTAGGACTCTGGAAGTCTAGAGGCTATGGAATGTTGCATTACTAAGGGCTATGAGCACAGAGGGTGGACTCCGCTCAGCTTACAAATATATTACGTACTAGAGGGGTGCTAAAGGGAATGTGCACTATATGTAGACAAAATAATTCCTATAGTAAGCACTCTACCTTTACTAATATATACAATTATACTTTAATATTTTAATGAACAGAAGAGAGAAAACTAATTGTGAGCTAAAACCTAGAAAACGCTAAGGCTGTGTTTATAGTGGCGTATTGCTTGCTGATGCGCGCTGAGGCCCGCTTAGCATATATTCAGAGACCCATTATATGTTATGGTGCCATTCTGAGTGAAAGCTTCCGCTTGCTTGCTCACGCTTGCTGAACCTCGCTCAGCTTCCAGCTACAGGCAAATCTGTGTTTCTGTGCTTGCTGGAGACGAGATGTGGTCACGTGACCGCACAGCCTCCAATCAGAGCGCAGCACAGAAATGATCTTACACCCGAGAGCGGCCATTGTTCTCTGTGTGCTGTGCTGTGCTGTGTGTGTGCAGTGTATGCAATGAGTGTGTGCTGTGAGAGTGCTGTGTGCTGGTGCTGTGTGTGCTGTGAGTGTGTGCAGCGTGCTGTGTGTGCAGTGTATGCAGTGAGTGTGTGCAGTGTGCTGTGTGTGTGTGCAGTGTATGCAGTGTACAAATTTTTTTTGGACATTATTATGTTTTTTTAATTCGGGGTCCATATATATATGGATATAAATATCCATTATATCCATGGATATAGGGGATATATATGAAATGAGATATATATATTTTATATATGTGATACAGTATATATATTTTGGATATATCTATATATCTCTATATATCCTATATATATCATACATATGTAACGGTATTTCTGAACCGGCCTGACCCACCCAATCTCACATTGGCCCCTGTGGTCTAACCGGCCCCCATTACAGTGTGGTAGTGTCTGGTGGTGCACCTGTTGGCAACAGGACTCCTGAGTCTCCCGCATGATGGTGTATGGGGAGGACCCGTCCAGACAGGCAGCTGAGGTAGTGTGCTGAGTCCTACCTAGTTCCAGTGCAGCGCCTCCACCTCATCAGGGTCCCTGCGTCCGCATGGGGATGGTCCTGTTGAGGAACTCCTCCGTGGTGCTCCTCTCTGTACATTCACTCCAAACATGTACACTACCGACACACTTTATTAAAGTGTGGCCGGTTCCGCAAGCCGGGAGATTTCCCGGCTTGCTAGTGGCCGCCCCTCGGCGTGCCGCGCGTCACCGACGCGCGGTCACGCGTCATCGGGAGCCTGCGCCCCCTGCACGCGCGTCCAGGGCTCCCCGAGGGAGCCCTGGTGTCCCGCGATCGCGGGACGGCGGCAGGGGGTTCCGGGGGACCCGGCGGACCCGGCAGCGGTAGGGAGAGCGCCCCGATCGGAGGGCGCTCTTCCGCTGCTTCGGCGCGCGCCCGTCACCCTCCGGCGCGCGCCAGGATACTGCTGCGGCCAAGAACGGGCAAATGCTCGAATAAACTTGGCCGCAGCAGTACACGAGAGGGTGTTCGAATAAGAGCATCTTTATTGATTGATGTGGGCTAGCTGCCCCACGCAGTAGAATCTTTAGCCACTCATCTTGAGTCAATGCTTCCCTTTGAAAGGTGAGCTCTCCTTTAATAGGGATTCCCTCTCCCAGCCGGGATATCTTTACCCTGTGCCAGGTCCCTGGACACAGTCTCTTGCAGTTACTATAACATAACCAGTAACTCAGGCTAGGACTAGAACTTGAACTCCTCCTCCTCTTAGCTGAACTTGTACTAGAACTACTTTTTGACACAGTGCTGTGCCTTATGTACACTCTGGAATCTGACACACTTCTGACATCACAAATCATGGAGTCAGAGCATGTGACCACTCCCATCCATACACAAGGCACCCCACCAGGGTGTGAGGGCAAACCTCCATAATTACTGCTGGCATGCCCACAACTTACCAGGCCTTACTGTCAGCAGGAGAGATGACTGTAGCCATTTTACATGACCGCTACATTCTCCCCCTGGTGAATCCCATCGGCCTCGCTGGGACCTAAATTTGTTTACCCTTTTCCAGGAAGCACTGAAACACAAAACATAATTAGAACATCTTACAAATTTTGATAATGCACACAGAAAAAAATGTCTACAGTACATTCCGCCAAGCCCGCCCCGTCCAGCAGCCACGAACCCGCGTAATACATAGTACCTCCTAAAAGTAGTGACTGGGGTCAGGTTTTCTTACCTCCCTACCACCCATATCCAGGACCGTAACATAGTAATGTCTCGGCAGTCCCCTCTCGGGCCTATAGGTCACCTTATGTTTGTAGATGTTCCTTCCTATGCCCCATATGCGTACTAAGTGCTCTATCCGTTCCTCGGCCTTCTTCCCTACCACTGCACTTCCTCTTCCGACTAAGTACATTTCAATGGCCTCCCTAAGCCACTTCCCTCTATTTTCCTCTATTTCGTCCATGAGAGGCTCAGGGACATACGGGTGCTCCAACCCGTGGGATGACTTATAACGAGCCGTTATGGCCCGCTCAGCCCTACTTATCCTGGTCAGGTCAGCCCTACCGGCCCTCCCAGGTAACACCCATGATAGGGGCTCATCAGGGTCCACCGGATCTGACAGGATGCTGGGACCCATGGGTTCTATCTCCCTATGCTCGATCTGCAGCCATCGCTTCTGCAACTCTCTATCCCTTTGCTCAGGGGTGAACTCTCCCGCTGCCCACCAGTAGTCCACTACATCTTCTCGCCGGATGAGGAACCGAGTGCGGTCCATCCATGCGGAGTACCTTTCAAATAGTGGGGCCCACCAACGGTGCTCTCTGAATCTGTGTGACTCCCCTGACTCTCTATCATCTTCCAGGGAAAATACCCCCGATGTCCGTTCAGATCGCGGTACAGACCACCTGTAAGATCCCGGGGCCTTTTTCACTGGATCGGGAGCTACAGGGGGCAACCACCGGCCTACCGCGGCCACTCTCAACTCTCCCCCCCCCCCGAGAAGTGCCTTCCGTAGCGCAACTGCGCTGTCTCCCCCAGTCCGTTTCACCTCCTCTTCCGAGGGTATGTCCACCGACTCCAAGCTAGGCGGGGATCCCGTGGAACAGGTGACAGGGGCAGGGGTTTTATCTAGGGCATGGGATGGGGCATAAGGGCAAGTGATGGGACCCCACGGGGTTACGACCCGTTCCCGGCTGTCCGTAGACTGGTCCAATGAGGACATCTCACCCTCCTCAGTCCTCGGATCGCCCATCCAACTCCTGGGCCTTTGAGGTGATCGGGGACCTTCCCCCGATCGCCGAAGCGTCGCTGCGTCTTTCCCAGCGGTTCTGCCGTCGCCACCGGAAGTGATGTCCTCCCCGGAACCGGAAACGCCGCCATCTCGGGTCGGATCCCCATTCGGGATCTCTTCTTCGATGACGACATCCGGAAGCTCCGCCGTCGTCTTCACCAGAAGTGATGCCGTCTCTCCACGTGTGCCTCAGGCCTGGCACGGCCCTTCCTCCGCTGCGCTGTCTGCCGGGACAAGGTAAGTGATGGGGCTGCTTCTCTTACCAGTCCGCAGGGGCGTTGGCGTCTCTCTCCCGTCGCCGCCAGGTCCTGGGACGGCGGGACTCTGTCTCTCGGCTCGCCGATCTGCGGGGGACGCCCTGTTTTCCAGACTGCCACTCACCCCACGGGGTGTCGTCCGTCCTGGGTCCATCTTGGATCCCGATTTCGCCACCGCTAGCTCACGGAGATCCTCGTCGGAGTAATCTCCCTTCCCTGATCTCGGGGTCACCGAGCGTGGCGAAAGTCTTTTCTCTGCGCGGTCGGGGGGCGACCCGACCGTCTCGGTTGCTACTGACCCAGCCGACTTAGTCGACTCCAGTCCCCTTTCTCCGGGACTCGCACGGCTGATCCATAGTGCGCCAGGGGACTCGGCGGAGCGCTTAGCCGTATCCCCCGGGGGGTCAGCAAATTGGATCGGAATGAACGTCGGCATTGGCCATAAGTATAGTGTCCCGCATTGTGGGCAGCGTGCCGCCGTGTTAACAATGCCTCCGGGCAGCCCGCATTGTAGGCAGAGCCCGACCACCGTCTCGGTGTTAGCCACCCTGACTACCAGTACCCCGCCGGGTACCGAGTAGGGCTGGGTGGATACCATAGTTCCCACTGTGGAGGAGCAGGCCATTCTTTTGGTAGGGACCACTTTCAGTATGGGTCTCTCCCGGTCAGTGGTTCCTCGCAACTAACCGGTAGAAGCTTCTGGGCCAGCCACTTCCTGCTTCGGCTCCTCTTTCCGCTGACATAGCTGGAACCCGCCCCCAGGGGTTGCAAGTATGGGCGGATCCCACAGGGGAATAGCATGCCCCTTAATTAAGGCCGCACCTTTCTCAGTCCTGGTGGGCGCGGTCTGCGTTTTCGCGCCAATTTCCTCATCAGAGTAGGGTTCTTGGGCCGCGGCTAGTTCCTGCCTTCTCCTAGCTGCTGCTTTTCATGCAAAATATCCCTCCTTTTTGCACGTTACCTCCGCGGCCGGAACTACTTCTTGTAGTGGCGCCGTCTGTATATCAGTCCCTAGGCCCAGTGGGTGCATTCCCACAGGCCATAATTGAAAGTCACTCCCCCTGGTGGAAATCAGGGGAGGGTCCCATAGACTAAGCGGTTGACTCCGCACAGGGGCCGAGTGAGTCACTGTCCATGCAGGCGCAGCCATAGCTTTCGCGCCATGCCCCCCATCAGGGCGGGGCTCTGCTGTTCGCGCCATTCCCGGCCAGCTCTTTGCAAGTTCTGTATCAGCCATTTTTTCTGCGACTGGCCCATGCGGTTTCCCTAGCAAGCGGGAACCGCCATTTTGGTTGGCTTTTAAGCCCGAAAAGTCAGTTTGTTTGCTCTCCTCGCGGGGTTCCCCCCCAATTATCACAATGTCCTCACACTCTTCAAGGGTGGCCCCTCGGTGTCCCAGACAGGACAAAAACGGGGCAGCCACGGCCTTCGCTCCACTCCAGAGCAGATTGGTTAAAGACAGCTCAGCGACAGTTTGCTCTTCAGTGGGGCGCACGCCACGGGTGCCTTCCCCATCAGCCTCTGGTCGCCATTTTGGGCTCTCCGCACCATGCGGATCCTCCATTCTTTGGGTTGTCACACTCTCGTACCAATTATCGTACATGGGGCTCCGCTCTGCGGGGCAGCCACCACACCAGTACAATAAAGATTGCTCAGATGCACCACCACATGTGTACCTGATCTAGGCTGGACTCATGTTGCACTACCTCAGGCTAGGCTCACTCTCTCAGTGTCTGCTGTAACTCCTTCCTCCCAGTCTGTGCTCCTTATGATAAGTGTCTGGAATGGGCTAGAGTACTCTGGCTCTGCCATGCAGTACTTGGGGCGTCTACCTCTCTTGGTCAGCCTAGCGCAGACCCTCTCCAGGATTCCTGACCACGTTAACAGGCTATCCCTTCTGGCGTCCTACCAACTAGCACTACCTCAAGGTGACTTGGTCAGCTATAGCCCGGCTCCAAACCCCTCACTCCTTTCAGGCCCCTAGGTCGTCCCTGCGAACTGACAATATCCCGTCAGCCCCCTGACCACCCCTAGGTCCGTCCCTACGCAGCACAGAGTGGCAGCAGACTCTCTCCCTGTTTCCCAGTGTGCCTAGCTAGAGCCTGTCCTGATGACAGATCTGATCTCAGCAGCTCGCCTCCAAATGTAACGGTATTTCTGAACTGGCCTGACCAACCCAATCTCACATTGGCCCCTGTGGTCTAACCGGCCCCCATTACAGTGTGGTAGTATCTGGTTGTGCACCTGTTGGCTACAGGACTCCTGAGTCTCCCGCATGATGGTGTATGGGGAGGACCCGTCCAGACAGGCAGCTGAGGTAGTGTGCTGAGTCCTACCTAGTTCCAGTGCAGCGCCTCCACCTCATCAGGGTCCCTGCGTCCGCATGGGGATGGTCCTGTTGAGGAACTCCTCCGTGGTGCTCCTCTCTGTACATTCACTCCACACATGTACACGAGAGGGTGTTCGAATAAGAGCATCTTTATTGATTGATGTGGGCTAGCTGCCCCACGCAGTAGAATCTTTAGCCACTCATCTTGAGTCAATGCTTCCCTTTGAAAGGTGAGCTCTCCTTTAATAGGGATTCCCTCTCCCAGCCGGGATATCTTTACCCTGTGCCAGGTCCCTGGACACAGTCTCTTGCAGTTACTATAACATAACCAGTAACTCAGGCTAGGACTAGAACTTGAACTCTTCCTCCTCTTAGCTGAACTTGTACTAGAACTACTTTTTGACACAGTGCTGTGCCTTATGTACACTCTGGAATCTGACACACCTCTGACATCACAAACCATGGAGTCAGAGCATGTGACCACTCCCATCCATACACAGGGCACCCCACCAGGGTGTGAGGGCAAACCTCCATAATTACTGCTGGCATGCCCACAACTTACCAGGCCTTACTGTCAGCAGGAGAGATGACTGTAGCCATTTTACATGACCGCTACACATATATATACACATCCATCCATATCATACATACATATCCATCACACAGATCCCTGTCCCGCCTCCCGCCCCCGCCCCAAAAGCCCCGCCTACCAGAGCACACGCTCTGTCTGATGGGCAAGAACATGAAAAGCAGCCACTTGGTAAGCGAGAGGTGAGCATCAGCAAGCATCAGCGCTGGAGAGCACAGCCATTCTCCACTATAAACACAGCCTAAGTGCTTAGTTGGGACCACAATGGGTTCCCCAAAACTGCTTGGAACACTCTATATCTCAGAGAGATCCTAGTATTGCAGCAATAATAATACTTAGCCACAGCTATGTATAAACCCCATGCACTATTTTTATATGTAGCGCTGTTTCACCCACCCTATGGGAGATGTGGCGGCTACTACATGTGTGGTGCTTTACCTGTGGCTCACAGGATGCTTGAACCTCCGCTGCTGGGAGCCTGCAGTGTACCTGATCCATCTGGTGACAGCGCCTCCACCTATGAGGGATCCTAACTATACTGGATAACCCCGTCACAGGACAATATACCCAGTAGCACACACCAGAGTATAACGGTATTTACTAGGCACAGACTTAGAACACACATATAATATGCAACAACACCTTGCAATGCGTATATTGGTATTCCCACACTACTTGGGTGCAGAGGCACCAGTGTCCCAGTGTCCAGCCCACAATAGGCACTCCTCCCTAAATGTGTGCGACAGCGCTGCCCACAATCAGTGTTAACGTCGGTGCACTTCTAGATTGGATATCCCTGCTGGATGCTCCAACACCTGGTAGCACCAACAGAAAACAAGGGTCCGTCTGGTCCCACGCCGTCGCCGTCAGCGATGCGTCCGCCTCCACGTGGGGTGGTATCCAGCTGGACGGTCCCACCTTAACAGTCTCATTATGCGTTGGTGGTCTAGTCCCAGACCACAGGCCGCATCCCTGTCTAAGGGCCTGTCCCTGTAGCAGCCACAACCTACAGGGGAGTTGGGGCCTAGCTGGGGCCTAATAGGGGGTCCCTGGCCTAGTGCAGGGGCCACAAACACCTTGTCCATACACCCTCTCCCTACCTTGTCCCAGCTCCGACTGTTGTAGCTCGCAGCGCGCCACATGTATTAATGTGTCGATCAGGGGAATGCTGCAGCCCTATTGGCTGCAGCAGTCCCCTGCTCCACACATTGATACATTTGGCATGTGACTGCAGACCCTGGGGCTGCTGGAGGATGTAGTTCCCCTGCAGAGTACTTTATCTAATGGCCGCTGCTCCATAATGCTCCTGCACATGCGGAAGTAGTCCCATGATGGCCGCTGCAACTATTGGGCCATTGTGCATGCGCGAAACGTACTGCGCATGCACGCACATTCCAAGATGGAGGCCCCCGCTAGACAGGTGCACCACAGACCTCCGTGGCCCACTCACCCAGCGCAACCTCCCTGCTCCTATTGGGGGTTCCCCGCTATGCGGAGGTAAGCGGGGAACCAAGGGGGGGCCGAGGGGGATGCCCAGAGGGGAGACCTGGCCACATATACTTGCAGAGTTAATACAGGGCTGTGTTATACACATATGCACCAGTTAGGTAGTGTACCTCATATGAAAAGAATCCTTGGTAATGATGAATCGAAAAGACTACTTTAAAGGAGACTAAAAACTCGTTAAAAAGTCATACTCCCCATTAAGCAGGGTGTATGAAATTAAATCCGTACAGGGAGATATCACAAGTGACAGATCTAACGTATAGATCTGTGTCACTCACCCTAAAAAGCGGTATACCTGATGCACAGGAAAAAATGTCAGGTGTGTGGACCTCAGAGCTAGCGACTCCATAAGTTCTTATGGTGGACTCATGTGACAGCTTGCAGTGCAGCCCCGCATCAAGGTGAAAACTAGCGATCTATGGGGGTTATGCACTAAGCAGTGATAAGTGCTTTTAAGTGAGATAAAAAGCCATTATAGCGTGATATTGCCTGCTGTGAGATTCACAAAGCAGTGATAAGTGCTTTTAAGTGGGATAAAAAGCCATTATATCACGATACTGCACTGTTATCACTGCTTTGTCTCACAACAGGCAGTATCACGCTATAAAGGCATGTATCTCACTTAAAAGCACTTATCACTGCTTTGTGCATAGCACCCAGAAAACCCACTTATCACTGCTTAGTGCATAGCCCCCTATATCACCAAAGGGCTTCCGTTTTTAGTGCTATTGCAGATGGTCTGAAGAGCGCTAATGGCTGCCTCCTAGGGCCCACAACATAGTTTAGCTTACTAAGGGGCCTATGCAGAGAGCAGCGCTATTTCGAAATTCGCCATTTTTTGGAGAAAATCGCGCAGAAAGCAGCAGAAAATGGCGAGTTCCGAAAAACGCTCCAATTTTTCTTTTCTAGTTATAAAACTCGCCTCGCGGCTGGCGAGAACCTCAATCTCGCCAGTTTTAAAAATATCCGTATGCAGAGAGGCGCGAACGGCATCTAGCGGCTGTTCGCGCCAATAAAATGGCGCGATTGTCTCAGTTTTAACTCGCCAGAAAAAACTGCCGCTCGCGGCCATTGCAAAGGGAAAAAAAAAGCCGCGAATTTGTTTTAACACATTTCTGAAGCGCGCATCTCGCCAATTTAAACTCGCCACACGCATCCATGTTAAACATAGCAGAATTCGCAGTTTTCTGCATATGGAGATTAAAACTCTCCAAAAAAGCTACTTTTTAATAAATTCGCCAATTTTAAAATTCGCTGCTCTCTGCATAGGCCCCTAAGTATTGTATCTTGAACTTGTAAGGTTCGAGTATATCAGCACTGACCGAAGCCTAGCGTTTCAGTCGTGTCTATGACGTCACAGTAACTGCGTCACCAAAACCTGACGCGCCTTTCGTTCCGGTGGGACCATCTTCGGGGGTGGGCATTACCAGCATTACTGCTATCCTTATATACCCTCGCTGTTGCCATGAGAACCCGTTCGCCAATCAAATGGTCTGGAGCCGTTCATAACAAAAGAAGGTAAAGGAGATTGCTGCTTTAGCCAGATTAAAAATACGGTTTAAAAACGCATTGAGAGATGTGACACTAGGGAAAATGTCAACGATTATATAGTCTGCAGGTAAGCCTATTCATAACAAAGCTTTCTGCTGATATTGCAACTACTGATGTGGAGATAAACAGCTCCAAGCACTGATTCCTATTCCACTGTGTTTCTTAGTCAATATAACACTGAAATCCACATATAGTAAACACCACAGTGTTATTACTGATATAGAAGTCAGTCTAATGACACCCGCTTACTAATCTTAGATCATGGTGCCAATGAATTTTAACAGATTCAATAATTCCTTGTTGCACACAAAGCCAAGTGTAATTCAAGTACATATGTATGATCTTCATATATGAATATTCAGCCACCCAGAGTGTATTTGTGCTTGAATTACTGTCTGTTTATTCTATCAAAGTAATTCTCGTTATACAGTATGTGATGCATATCTGTATAAATACAATGAGAATCTGTGTATATTTTTTGATTATTTTTAGGACCCATTCGCCTCCTTTTCTGATGATATTAAGGTAAGTAATTCTGCATTTACATTTGTTATATTCATTATTGAAATATACACATGCATAGTTGTTATTGACTGAGTATATGTATATGAATAACAGCACAGGAAGTTCACAGTTCTAATAATATTTACAGGAACGCTGTATAGGTCAACCCCTCATTAAGTCCATGAGGCATTTGAATCCCTAAGGTATAAATCCACATGGCTTCGGATTTGAGTAGTATATTATCCAGATCTCCTCGTCTGATACCTAACGTGAAATGATCTATGCCTTGAAAGGTTATGAAGGACGTACCTTATATACTTGATTCACATGTCTTGATACAGTGTATCTATGTTATTCCTGATAGTATCAATGTGTTCAAGCATACGCCTCCTGAACTATCTTCTGGTTTTACCCAGGTACTTTACTTCACATCTGCATGTAGCCAAATACACCACTCCTATTGTCTTGCAGTTTATGAACTTTTTTATTGTGAATTTTTTACTTTTATCCCAATTCCAAAAATCCTTGGAAGGGTTCACAAACCGACATCCCTTGCAGGACCCACAGGCATACAGTTGTGTGAAAAAGAAAGTAAACCCTCTTTGAATTCTATGGTTTTACATATCAGGACATAATAACAATCATCTGTTCCTTAGCAGGTCTAAAAAATAGGTAAATACAACCTCAGATGAACAAAAACACATGACATATTACACTGTGTCATGATTTAACAAAAATAAAGCCAAAATGGAGAAGCCACCTGTGAAAAACTAAGTACACCTTATGATTCAATAGCTTGTAGAACCACCTTTAGTAGCAATAACTTGAAGTAATCATTTTCTGTAAGACTTTATCAGTCTCTCACATCGTTGTGGAGGAATTTTGGCCCACTCTTCTTTTCAACGTTGCTTCAATTCATTGAGGTTTGCGGGCATTTGTTTATGCAGCTCTCTTAAGGTCCCACCACAGCATTTCAATCGGGTTGAGGTCTGGACTTTGACTGGGCTATTACAACACCTTGATTCTTTTCTGTTTCAGCCATTCAGTTGTAGATTTGCTGGTGTGCTTGGGATCATTGTCTTGTTGCATGACCCAATTTCGACCAAGCTTTAGCTGCCGGACAGATGGCCTCACATTTGACTCTAGAATACTTTGATATACAGAGGAGTTCATGGTCGACTCAATGATTGCAAGGTTCCCAGGTCCTGTGGCTGGCCCAAATCATCACCCCTCCACCACCGTGCTAGACAGTTGGTATGAGGTGTTTGTGCTGATATGCTGTGTTTGGTTTTCGCCAAAATGGCGCTGTGCATTATGGCCAAACATCTCCACTTTGGTCTTGTCTGTCCAAAAGACATTGTTCCAGAAGTCTTGTGGTTTGTTCAGATGCAACTTTGCAAACCTAAGCCGTGCTTCCTTTTCTTTTTAGAGAGAAGAGGCTTTCTCCTGGCAACCCTTCCAAACAAACCATACTTGTTCAGTCTTTTTCTAATTGTTCTGTTGTGACAGGGCTGCTTGTACTTTTGTAGAAGTTAAATGCATGTTTGCTTTCTGGCATCAAGTGCACCACTTTATCTTTCTTTCATTCTGTTTCTGTCTTTTTTTGCTGGGCCCAGCGATCTTTTTTTTGTTTCCTTTATCTGAAACTTTACTAACCTTTAATGTGATGTCCTGAGGTCAGTCAGTACAATACAGGTCTGGTTGGAGTTAAACACAGTTTGATGTTACACAGCTATGGGCAGTCTCTGTTAAAAAGGAAAAGGGCGTTTCCTTCCTGCATACCATTCAGGGTGGATTATACCATGGTATGGAGGCGGGGGAATTAAAGTAAGTGATACTGAATGTCATTTATTTTTCAGAGTAAAGACATGCATGGGATGTTTGTAAAAGGTACTGTTTTGGGGCTTGCTATAGAAAATTGTATGTTGTGTGAAGTGTATTATGTGTGAGGACTCAGGGGTCATGTCGGTCGCAGCGTGACCTCCCCTCACCTCTGTCCACTCCCGCGGCTGTGCGGCTCCCTCCTCGCCCGGCCTCCCTGCTGAGGAGACTTTCCCGTCCTCCCCGTCGGGCTGCTGCTGCCCCGCGCAGGACTGGTGCTCGGCTGCCTGCCGTTGCTTCTGCGCGCGCATCCCCTGCTGTTACGGAACACATTCCAGCACCAGCTAATTTATTCACTGCTCTTGCAGTGAAGCCACACCTCCCTCCCACACGCTGGTTACTAGTTAACCCTAAACCTTATCACCTGGCAGCCTATTATGGAAACCAATCCTGGACTGCTCCTAGGGCTCCTCCAGGCCTGCCTCCGTTAACCATTGGTCAGCCACAGTACTTAATGCCTGTTCTGCCTCTCTCACATCGCTCGACATAGTCTCTGCTAGAGACGTCTATTCTGGCTCTCCCTTTGTCTTTGTGCATTCAGGTTACGACCCGGCTTGGTGGACGAACTTACCTGGCTCTGGATCCCGGCTCCCTCTTGACCCTGCAGCTTCTTCCATCCCTCGACCTCAGCTTGGACCTCGATCTTCCGTATCTCTATCTCCCCGACTTTTGGCTAACGGCAAACACTTCGCTTCTCCAGTACCGGTACCGGCAAGTATTGCTACACCTGTTCACACCTGGCCTGGCAACGCCAAAACACCAGACTCCGGACACACTCCTTCTGCTGCGGGTGCGTGCACATATACGTCCCCAACTCAGTATAAGGGACGAGTCTGGTCTGCGGGCAGCACCGGCGTAACATTATGTTTGCAAATTGTGTAAGTTCTGGGGAGACAACTCCCCTGTGTGGTTTACTTTATTGGTTGTGTCCTAATTAACCAGTAATAAAAGGGAGGGAGTTTCTTTCCCTGGGGCTGCTGCACTCCTTGTTGCTGCTATGTGATATGAGGTTGTCTCTTTCTGCACTTCTTGTTGCTGCTTTGTGATATGAGGTTGTCCCCTTCTGCACTCCTTATTGCTGTTATGTGATATGAGGATGTCTGTGGAACTTCAGTGAAAGGATGCAAACTTTCTAATGCAGATATTGCTGGCTATTCTGTGGCTGGAGACATCACGCTGGGAGAACTGGTTGTTGTACACCTGAATGTGGAATCCCTAATAAAAAGAAGGTTCAGAGAACAGCAAAAGCCTCTTTCATTCTTCCCAGGGTCTGATGCTGCTGCTTCTTTAAATAAAGGCTGGGACTCAACCTTTCACAATTGTCATGAACTTTAACATGCTAACTGAGGCCTGTAGAGTCTGAGATGTAACTCTTGGGTATTTTGCAATTTCTCTGAGCATTGCAAGGTCTGACCTTGGGGTGAATTTGCTGGGACGTCCACTCCTGGGAAGATTGGCCACTGTCTTGAATGTTTTCCACTTTTGAATAATCTTTCTCACTGTAGAATGATGGACTTTAGATTGTTTGGAAATGGCCTTATAACCCTTCCCAGATTGATGGGCAGCAACAATTGCTTCTCTAAGATCATTGATGATGTCTTTCCTCCTTGGCATTGTGTTAACACACACCTGAATGCTCCAGACCAGCAAACTGCTAAAACTACGGCTTTTATAGAGGTGGTCACACTTGCTGATGATCAATTAATCAAGGGCATTTGATTAACAGCACCTGTCTGCTACTTAGCATCTTAATTCCTATGGAAGCAGTAAGGGTGTACTTAGTTTTTCACACATAGCTTCTCCATTTTGGCTTTATTTTTGTTAAATAAATCATGACATGGAGTAATATGTCATGTGTTTTTGTTCATCTGAGGTTGTATTTACCTAATTTTTAGACCTGCTAAGGAACAGATGATTGTTCTGTTCTGCACAACTGTATGTTCCTGTGGGTTTACAATGTAGCCAAGTATTTTTATATAGCTATGTACAGTAGTGGCTATGAACCAAGTGATCTGACAGATTGATTGGTCATCTATTTGTTTCCCTTAAGTCCTCATCCTCCAATAGAATATGCCAGTAGCGATTGAATATATCACGGAAACTGTGCCATTGTCTGCTGTATGTGCCTATTATTCTGATAGGTTGTTTTTGATCTTTTTTGTTGTTGGTATTGTCATAAAGCAGACAGTTATGGTCCGTGCTTTTGCTCTTGTGTACACCTTTTTAATGCTTGTTTGGCTATAGCCATGATTGAGAGATTTAGATCTCATGATCCCTGCCTGTTGTTCAATCAGATGGTTGTTAGATCAATTTATTTTGGCCCTCAGAAACTGGCCTGTGGGTATTTCCAAAGGGAATTACCAAGGGCTACTAATAACATAAGCAGTGTCTAAACCTGACTGGCATTCTGGTATAGCAGTTTTGAAGTAGCTGGTTAGAGCAGCAAGTCGTTTGCTGTTTAGCCCTGTTAGTGTGTAATACTGACAGATAATTGACAATGTTGTTATTGTTGTTTTCATTGGTAATACAAGAGAGAGTGTTATTAGGTAGGGTTGCTCCTTATGAGCTTGGGTGTGCTTCCATGTTTCTGCAGGTCAGTACTAATGTAATGTTCTCTGTGATTTTAGTGTTTTGTACAACCTCTCTGACATCTTATTTTCCTTCTTGAATGGATCTTGAATGCTTAACCCCAACATTTGTAGCAGGTCATATTCATTCCAGTATTCAATTATTTTGGTACTAAGATTGCATTCAGTATGCCAGTGTAATGGCTTCAGTTTGTTATACACCCAAGGGGCAAACATTCTAAGTCACTAGTAATGCGAAAGGGCATTACATCTCACTATAAGAACAGTATAAGAACAGTATGTGAACATTGTTGCCCAGTGTCACCTACTGTACTTATGCACTGAATGTTTGCATTCTCCTACTTTCCACCTTACAGCCTATATTGTATCATGAAACTTGGTAGGTTCTCTTGATAACCAAGGATAGCAGACTCATTACCCATGTGTCCATCTTGCCAAATAGATTTTGTCTTCTGGAATGCGATTTGTGAACAGGAGGAAAGAGTTTTTCTACAGATAATTTTAGGGGCAGTGACACAAGCATGACAATAGGTATATATTTATATTTGTAGAAGAGTATGGGTTTTTATATTAGATGTTTGTGAAAATTTGGTGTCACCAAAAGTAATGATACAATCAGGGTCAGACTGGCCTCTCAAGGGAAGGTATCATCCCCAGTGATCCCGGCAGTTCACTCTCCCTCTCTCCCCAGTGAAGATAGCGGGTTTGTCCTCACTCCCTCCAGTCAGATGCTTCATGCCGGTGCACTCATGCATACTGTCCCGCTCCTCTTCTGTGCTAAAGTGTAAGACGAGGATTGGGACATGAAGCAGCTGACTGGAGGAGGTAAGGAGAAGATCCCCCCCTCCCCTGCGGATGCAATGTCCCTGCTCCTTGTGCACTGGGCAAAGAGAGAGTGAGGTGCAGCCCCAATGTCATCTAATCCCTCCCCCATGTCACCTTCTGTTCCATGTGTGATCCATCTCCCCACCCCCATAACCCACTCCATACTCTTGTCATACTCTCCCTTCCATATCACTCTCCCTCCCTCATGTAACTCTTTGTTCCTCTATGTCACTCTCTTCCCCCATATAATTTATTATTGTTATGCACCTGCAGTGGACTTCTATACTGTAATGTGTTTCCCCCTGAGTCCTTCAGGCCCTAGTCTGACACTGGCTACCATGTTTACTGTTGTTGTATCATCAACCATACTGTAAATGCATTGTTTCACAAAATTAGCAAGCATTCGTTATACGATATTGTATGATAATACAATATGGAAAACAGGAAAATATATATTTGGATACTCAACCTTCTTCCTTAAATATTCTGTCACTTCTGTTAATTGCCTTAAACAAATGATAACGATTCTACAGTATACACAGGGCCAGCAGGTGACCAAATGTTATATATATGGAAGAGTACATCAGTACAGTAATTACTCTTTAATTATGAATACTGTAATATTAAAGATACCACACACACTATTTCACTTTTAAAGAGTCCAGTTTATTTTATGAAATGCCCATTTGTAAACATTAAATTTCCTTTCTGTTTAAGAAATGTCATTAAAAAAAACAAATTCCTATCTACTTCCTAACTTCAGCACTTTTTAAATTAAACATTTAAAAGTAATCCATCCGTATTCTATTATTTTAACTTTGTATTTTAAATATGCTTAGATGCATCAACTCAATTTTACTTTCATTTATCACATGGCAGAATGCGCATTTGTAATAAATAAATATTCAGCAACTGTACAAAGTTATGCAGAAACCGACTAGCACTGAACTGCAAACTGATTATTCATTTGAATTGCAGATTTCCTGACTGATGCTTTCCCTTTAATATTCATTACATAGAATTATTTTAATTAAAGTGATGATTTATATTTCTATTTTGTCTGATCTATTTTTTTTTACCATTTATTTTTGATAATGTGCCAGGTTTTACTTGTGGAGCAGGAATATGTTATGTACATAAAAGCACTCTTCCCCCGCTATTTAGTTTCTTTCATATCTATATAAATTGCACCTGCTCTTTGTCCTATTGTTTATACTAGTCATCTTTCCAAGCTATTGGCAGTACCTTTATCTAAACAGTTTATTTTCCATCTCAGATTCCAGATGGATGTTGAACCACTAAAAGACAACACACTACTAATACTTTTGCCTTAAAAACCACAACTTTAGTAAATATAAGGCACACAGCATATGCGCAAAGTCTCAGATTGTATTATTGAGATACTACATTGTTGATATTTATGAATAAAATAAACTGCATAAACCATGTGAATCTCAGCCTGTAGCAATGTGTCTTTCAGCCTTTAGCAATGGGGAAAAAAAGTCAATATATTAAAAACAATAACAACACAGACACAATATGGAAATCAATAATTGATGTCATCTAAATATTTCAAATAAGCTTAAAAGTTAGAGGTAAATTGCATTGTTTGTATAGCTTGTTTTTGTACATATACAGTATATATATATATATATCCATGCATATTAAATAACAAAAATTGACATTCGATTTGACTGAATTTACACTTCAAATCATTTATGTTTTAGGAATAAACATTTAAACAAACACATTTTACAAAATACAAATGACATGATATTTATTCATCAGTTTGGAGCAATTCATGAAGAGATCTTCTCCACTGCTGTATTTCTATCTACTGTATATGTTCTCCTTGCTGTTCTGAGTTAGCATTTCATTCATTTTACCTTTGCAATGAATGGTGGGAACACCACTGCTTTGGGAACCAGATTGTAATGGGAAACCACCAAGTCGTTTTTCTTATTCATTAGGAAAATCAAATAGAAACACAATTTCCTCCTTTGTCTGAGCACTTTTGCTTTGTAAACCATACAGTAATAAACAATCAAGAAGAGCAGCGAACACTGAGGCTCAAAGGCAAGTAGCCAGTGACAGGCAACAATGCAAATTAAATCAAGTATATAAAAAAAAAGCCATAATAGAAAGATACAGTAACTTCAACATTCACATTTTCCTTCTTTTCAAAAGAAACAAGTTGTGAAACAAAACGTTACAGTCCCAAAATAACAGGAATTAATAATGTCTGGAAGTTAACAAAGGTACAGTGCTGTACCAAAGCATTTTGATTTAAATAAACCAAATACAACAGTGAAAAAGGTATTACAATCAAAATAGTTAAATAATTCCTCCTTCCAGTGAGAAGAAAAATGAAGACTGTCTGCACTTTATTCTGTACAATACATTCTCACAAGTTCTGCTTTGGACATCACAAACAAAAAGATGAGTGAGGTGATCCCCTTTTAAAGTGCTGTAGAATTTGATTTCCCCCAAGGTGTCAGGTTCAGCATCACTTTAGAAGCACTTGGAATTTTTGAGTAGCCTCCAAAACTTGAAGTCTTCAGCGCATCTTCATCATCTTGCACTGTCCATCAGAAAACTGGTTTGTTGATTTCTGCTTCTTTGACATATGGGACGTGGACACACACAAAAAAGGCAAAATGTGTCGCATCAGACATCTGCCTTGGTTTCCAACATGATTTTTTTGTTTTTTTGCCCCCAACAATTATCCGTGTTCTCTCAATAAGGACCAACAATTACTGCTTCAATTTCTTTTGAAGATCGTCTGTCCTTAACCAGAAAGTTTATCATCCCTTCGGATTTAATAAGGAGGTTGCATCCCAAAAAGAAGATGCCAAAAACCACGGTGAGGGAAAGGACACACATCACTGCAATCTGAACCACCCTCATGATGTACAGGTTCCTCTCATCAAGAGAGGGCGCCTCAAAACCATTGTCTGTTACAACAGAAGCCTGGGTGCAGCATCTCAGGACGCTCTCTAAAGAGTCACTGCTGTTTGTGAAGAGAAATCCAGCCTCTGTCTGGTTCATTTCCCCAAACTTCTTGTTCAGCAGCAGAAAGTGGAACAGGTGGGTCCGGCTGGCACTGAGTTAATTCAGAGGAAATATCCCAGTAATCATCAGACAAGTCTCCTTCTTCTCGTCCTGCTGCAGCTGGACTGGGGGTGTGGTAATGTTGTAGAAAGGAAAACGGGTTCCTAGCTTCTTCTCAGTTACTTCTTCAAGTGCCTTTTCCTGCAATCGTAATCAGTTTCTTAGTTCACAGGCAGTCAAGCAGCAAAGAAAGCTACCGTCTTTGTTTGCCTATGGTTATTATACTGCTCTGGATCCAACCATTAACCAGAGGGAGGTGTTTGAATCCCATTTGCTGACTATTTAGGTGTGTAAGAAGAGGATACAGTGCCACCTTTGGGTACCTTACAGCAATGAAATTATAGTTGGCAACAGAAACAATGCATATGTTTTCACTCCTTGTACTGTACTTCTTCATTTTGATACATTCATGTATATTCATCCAGGGAATTGTCATGCACACTCATTTACTACATATTCCCAGGATAAAGTGTGTAAACTGTACTACAAGATTGACAGATTATATATATAATATATGTGGGGCCTAGATTTGTAAAACTATTAAACATATCTAAAACAACTAAGGACTCAGCAACAGTATATGTGCCCAGAAAAACGAGTCATCATGACACAAGAGGGGATCAGCAGGTCCCTGGAATGTATCATATATTTGTCTTGCAATCTGCAGTTATCATACTCATAGATTTATAATACTTAAAAGTCAAATATTGTAGCTAGCTTGTATAATAAATGCAAAACAATATACTGAATATGATGGCAGAAATCAATCAAAATTCCTGTTATCCAAAAGCGTTTCAACTGTGATTAGAATGTTTAGGCTGAAACTTGGGACACATTCCTTTTAATGTTCTTACCATGTTAGCACTAGAGATGGGTGCCATTTTTGGGTGGAATGGGATCCGCCTCGGATCAGCTAGTTTCTGTGGTTGGCGGATTTCCTCAGATCCGTGTCAAAAAGGCTGACCTGTTTTTTTTCCCGGATTTTTTTTCCCAGATTTTTTTTCCCGGATTTTTTTTCCTTCTATCGCTGAGAAGCCAAATGGTGGATTAATAATTTGCGGTCTGATTGTTATTAATCCGAACACAGATTAAATCCGAGGGGTTCTTGGGAAAGAGAGAGTGCAGATTGTTAAAAATCTGTGAGCAGATTTTGGATTCAATATGAAATCTGTGTGGCTTTTTTAAAAACACCCTGATTGTACAGTATCCGCTCAGATTGTTTAATACCCAATCTGCAGATGGGTTTTACCCTGCGGAGTGGATTTTGAAGCTGAAGCTTCAAATCCGGGGAACGGATTTTGAAGTTGAATCCCAAGAAATTCCGGGGAACGTATTTTGAAGGTAAAGCCGAGAAATTCTGGGGAACGTATTTTGAAGTTGAATCCCAAGAAATTCTGGGGAACGGATTTTTACAGATGGGATTTTCCCATCTCTATTTAGCACCTCCCATTCCCACACCTGTTTCTAACTGGCAAGAGAGTTAACTTTTTAAACCACTGTTTTTTTTTTTACTGCCTGTTTCTCTAAAAGAATACACAGCATATAAACATTAACGTTTCAGTTTAATGGCAACATACTATAACACCTTATGAAGCCGTGTGCCCTAAAACAGGTGTGCGCACACATTTTGCCCTGTGCCCCCCTGCCTGCTCTCCCCCTAAGTCAAGGTAAGTGTGTTACAGAGGCATCGCACAGTCCCCCAGCATTTCATTTGGGAAGCACACAGGGCCTCTGTGAACGCCGCGCCCTCCCAAAAAAATCTCGCACACCCCAGTTTGGGCACCCCTGCCTAAAACACACGACATAAATAACATACAGTGCTCCTTGAGGTATATATAACACTTTTCTTTTACTTTAAACAAAATGTAAACACACAATTGTATGCATCATTATAAGACATTGCACTTGAAATAAACATAAATCTAACACTAGAGACATGCAACATTTTTGCCTAAGTTAGCGAACCGGGCAACATTTGGAGTTTTTTTGCCCCCGAAAATGGGAAGGTTCAGAAGACATTTGGGAGGTTAATAGACCAAATTGTATGTATGTATGTATGTATGTATATCTTTATTTATGTCGCCATTCATGTACGCAGCGCTTCACAGCAGTAATACATGTGATAATCATATAAATAACAAATAATACAAATAATACATAATGGGAAGAAGGGCTTCAGACATAAAAGTGACATTTAGGAAAAGAAGCCCCTGCCCCGAAGAGCTTACAATTAACTCCCATCCGGAAATATGGCCTCTGCTGGAGAGGAGATGCTATTTTAAATAATTTGAATATATTTTCCGTATTCAAATGAGCTTATTTACCTGATTTTCTTCATTTAAATTAGTTTATTTTTCCCTCTCCCATCCTGCAGAAGCTATATTTCAGGCTGTGGCTGGGATAACATTTTCGAAAATACATTCTTGAACTCTTAAAACAACAATTTTCTGAAATTCAGACCTTTTGACCAAATTTTTCAAGCTTAAAATGATGAACTTTTTTTGTATTAACATTTTTTTACATTTTGTTAAAAACTCGTTAGCTGAACGTGGGCGAGTTACCAGGTGGTTTGGTATAAAAGGAGAAGCGAGGTATACATTCTGCTGCAACTAGAACAGTTTATTCTTTGGTCATTTGAGGAGAAGGGAACAATTGAATCCAGGAGGTAAACAGTGATTGTAATGGGAATGGGTTCTTAGATAATTCATGCTGTCGTTTGTCACCTCTCTAGGGCTGCAGCCTTCGTGTGACTACTGTATGATATGGAGAGCATGAGAGAACACACACCGCATATTCTCACCCAGCAGTTCTATGCTGCAGCTGTGCTAACAGCTCTTATCTGAGACGTTGCTGTGTAGCAGAGTCATATTGTCCAATGATGCTGCCGCTAAGGGAGGAGGGGCATTCAGACGATATTGTTGTTGCACCTTTTGTGGTTACTGGGAATAGGTGTCCAACAAGGATTTCCCCAAAGTATTTTGTGGTACTCAAAGGCTTTTATTTTAATTCCCTCACAGGGAACTGAAATATAACAACTGTGTTTTGGGCTACAAGCAGCTTTAGCAGCAACTGTGCACAATTCTTGCACAGTTCTAGCAAGGGAGACGTACACCCGGGGGCATTTAATTGGTGGTTGAATGTTAGATAGCAAATTTTAATGCTTGCAGAAAAACTGCCATCCTTCCACTTTACAGAAAGCTGAAGCAAAGAATAACAGGATAGAACAAGCACAGCAGTGAAGGGAGCAGGAGATGAGTGGCAGATTTGTCACGTTAGATTCTAATCTTCTCTTTTACTTGAAGAACTTTCTCCACCAGCGGCAACTGAAATCCAACTACAAAGCACGATCCATTACCCTGTGACAGCTAAGGCAGACCTTTCGATTGTGACAGATATAGATTTCAGCAGCAAAAGCTGAGAATCATTTTATAAGCATTTGTCTTTGCTCCTATTGACCTAGTCATAAGTCATAAGGGTCTATGTATCAAGTCAATAATAGTTGTGGGGTGAGGATGAGGGGGTGGGTGGGGCGGTAAGACATGTAGGTACGCATGGGTTCTCTATCTTAGGTGTTACATTTGGTGCAACTGTAAGCAAAAAAGTGGTGCAGCAAGTCACCGAAATTTCAGTATTTAACTACATATCACTTTTCCAAGGACAGCAGGGTATGGTTTGTTATGGGAGACATTATAGTATTTTTGCCCTCTATTGTAGTCAGCGGTACCTAATGTCTCTCGGGTATTCTGACCCTCCTGTTTTAGTAAACTCTTGGCACCATATGTCCCAATCTTCAGTGTTTGGTAACTAATTGGAGACTAGAATCTTAATTTCTTCTGTTATACAAGAAGTAAACCAATTTCCCTTCTTAAATAGAGATCTTAATAAATCTGGTGCAAAGTCTGGAATGATCTAATTTACTTCAAAGAAGGTTAATACATTGCTCACAATTCATTAACAAGACCTCAACATGGCCATACAAGGTTGTTTCTTCAATGTAGTCTATGGTACGATAAGATAACTGCTGTTTTTCTTTCCTACTGTACCTTTGCTTATAAAGCAAGTTGTATTTATTTCCAATGATCAAATCACTTTGTACTCAGAATTCGAGTGCTTCAACTTGTGACCGTCATCTTTACAGTACGTCAGACAAGTCCTTTTTCAATACCAGATTCAGCCGAAATGCCAGGAAGATCTTTAGGATTCGGGTACTTGATGTCTTCCTCTTTTCGGATTCCAAACACCTATTTCTTGGCTTGTTCGAAAGCCCAATACTTTTTTTTTGGTTCTTCGGCCAAAAGGCCAGCAAGACACCGATTTTCAGCTAAAGCTTACTAATCCAAGTCGTTTGCTCTCAGGTAGAGACGGTGACTAAAACCAATAGGACACGTAACGTGCAACAAAACAAATAATAAGTGCTCTGTATAAAACAGCACATACATGCTTCCAAGCAATGTGCATATGCACCCCGGCCAAAATATTTCTAGATGAGCACTGGCTACAGCAATATTTCAGAAAAGACCATTCTGTTGGATGTTTACCACATGATATAGTGACACCTAGTGAGCAGAATGCAAGTGCACCTTTGATCATTTATTTCAATTTTAAAATTTTGCATAATAATCTGCATCTGGTAACAGACTGGCATTCAATCAAGATCATTTTCAATTTTTAGAAAGTTTGAAATCTTTAGCTTCATCTATAGCCTAGCTTCCAACATCCTTAATAGAGATGTGTGTAGCCAGGTCCCCCCTGTCATGGCTGACCCCCTCCTCCCTGTTCGCCAGACGCTGTGTGCGAGGGAGTGAGGGGGGGCCGGCGCGCGAGGAGAGATATCCCTGGTAGCTAGGGACGTGAGCGGCGAGCAGGCCGGTTGCCGGGGACGCGATCGGGCCGTCGCTAAGGCCGCGATCGCGTTGCCACCGGCCCGGCGGCTCTGGGAGCAGGGCGCCGCCATGTTAGGGCTGTTGCGCATGCGCAGTGGTAGAGCACAGCGCGGGAGGCCCCAGATAGCTCGCGCATGCGCGAGATGAGTCTGCCAACCCCCAGGGTGCATAGGGGCAGAGACACCTGACGCCAGGGAGCCAATAGGGCTGAGGGATTTGCCTGGGAACAGATGGATACATTTCGCGGGGTTTGCAGCCACGCAGTCAGTCAGGATCCGGACCAGCTAGGGGTAAGAGGTGGATGCAGGGGTCAGTGACCCTCTGCATTAGGCCAGCAGCCCCCAAGGTCCCAGTTAGGTCCTGAGCCACCTAGTAGCTTGTGGAGTATAGGGACAGGCCCTAGATAGGGACACTGCCCCATTTATTGGTAGCTTAGTCAGGGACACAGTGCTGAAGCCGTGCGGCCCTGCGAGGTGGGTTCAGGGCTCAGAACACCATCAAAGACCCTGGGACTAAGGTGATATTATCCGCGCTGGAATTCACCCAACGCGGTGTGGAGGACAACGTCGGATCGGGCGGATCTCCAGTGATATCGCGGTATCCGTGGCTGGAGCCCGGGCAGGTAACCTGCAACTCACGTGCACCAACCAGGCCTATCACCAGACATAGTGGCTGCGCAGTCACACATACACATGCACAGTGGTATTTGACTTTGGGGGTGCAAGACATTTGGGTGGGGGTTACTGGACACGGGGTGGGATCACTCTGTGGGAGGTTAGCGTCCGCCGTGACGCCAGAGGTGGTAGCGTCCGCCGTGACGCCTAGTGTGATTAGCGTCTGCCGTGACGTATAGTATGGTTAGCGTCCGCCGTGGCGCAGTGTGGTTAGCGTCCGCCGTGGCGCATGAAGGTTGTGTTGTTATGTGATATATGTTTTGCTATGCAGTAAAGCCAGTCCTGTTTTATATTTGCTCGCTTTGTGTGGTTGTTTCCTGTGAGGGCCTCCTCCCACTCCGTTGGGATCCCTCCCAGGTGGAGGCATTGCACCCAGAGATGTATAACATGCATGTACCCCAGGTTCCCCAAGCGGAGGCTTAGGCTCCTGAGAGCCACACAGGTTGCACAGCAGGTAGTAGCGGTTGTATTCATAGGGAATACCCGTTACATGTGCAAATATCTCTGAGTTTGGTTCATGAAAATGTTTCAACATTTTGCATACTCATTAAAGTTTTTACTCACATTTAGTTTCCCTATTTTCCACTCTCAGCAATACATTCAATGAACCCAGCGATATTTGTTGCCTCTCTTGTTATACAACACAGACAACAGTTAACCTGTTGCGACAGCGAAATAGTTTAATATATTAGGAGGTATGAATAATCCCTGTTTTATAATAATAACAACTTTATTTCATATTGCACTTTTCTCCAAATCGGACTCAAAGCATTTCACAATTATTGTATGCAGCCTGTAGGTATTGTTTCAGATAGTCTCTGCCCAGATGAGCTTAGAATATATGTAAGGCACAGGGAGACTTACCCAAAGTCACAAGAAGCCGACACCGGGAATTGAACCAGTGTTATTCTTTACAGTCAGTGTCATTACTCACTTAGCCACTCTTTTGCTTATAATCACCACTTAATCACCATACACTACCGACACACTTTATTCGAGTGTGGCCGGTACCGCAAGCCGGGAGATTTCCCGGCTTGCTAGTGGCCGCCCCTCGGCGTGCCGCGCGTCATAGACGCGCGGTCACGCGTCATCGGGAGCGTGCGCCCCCTGCACGCGTGTCCAGGGGCTCCCCGAGGGAGCCCTGGTGTCCCGCGATCGCGGGACAGCGGCAGGGGGTTCCGGGGGACCCGGCGGACCCGGCAGCGGTAGGGAGAGCGCCCCGATCGGAGGGCGCTCTTCCGCTGCTTCGGCGAGCGCCCGTCACACTCGGGCGCGCGCCAGGCTACTGCTGCGGCACAGAACGGGCAAATGCTCGAATAAACTGTGCCGCAGCAGTATAATGCTAGGAGAACAACCAGATCTGTGATATTGTTGATTATGTACATAAATTCCTCCAAGAACTACTGCACTCCTTCCAATTAAAACTGTATTATATTTATATCATAATCATTGGAAAGGCAAATACTCAGTGCTAACATGTCGGTCTCTGAGAAGGCTGACATTAGGGCTACTAAGAAAGTAGAAAAGCTCACATCATAAACCCTATCTAAAGTAGGGTTGTAAGAGTAAACATCGTCGACGTAAGTGCATAGTTAACATGGTAAAAGGGGGGTTTCCTAACAGAGTTGTCACGTATGGCACACCTATGAGCACGTGACCTGCATACAGAACAAGGGTTAATACACTTTCAACCGTTGCAAAGAACCTTCAAATTAACAATATCTCCCCTCAATCCATCCCCAAATACCATCTTTCATGAACAACAAACAAGTGAGCACGTGACTTAGATATGCAACCAAGGTTAATACACATGGCTACTCTAGCCAACTCACCTTTCTCCTCTGCAAGGCACTTTCAATAAGTTAATACTAAACCCTTAGTCCATTCCAATCAGCACTATCAGCCAGAACCAAGAAATTATGCAAAAAATGTAATTAATATATATCTGCCAGGTTCTCTTGTCCATGTTTATTATAAAAAAAACTATGCACTGTTGTTGCAAAATGTGTCTGAAAATTTAAATACTCTCTCCAGAACATGCAACATTACATTCAGAGCCCCAAAGCATTGTTTATTAAAGAATTGTTTAATGTATGTATAAAAATACAGTGCTTTGATTACAGAAAAAAGATTATCAGAACATATAGTTCATGAAAGAGAAATTCAACTGCTCACCTATACATATATTAAAAGTCCTATAAGTGATAAGGTATGTGCATGGGAGGTATAATATATATAACCAAGAGAACTCAAGAGAGAATTGAGTAAAGAACCCCACTAATCTGCACTCTTTACCTAAGTAATAATATGTTACTCCTTGTTGCCAAAGCTGCACACTAGTCCCTGTCAGGGTATGGAACCGACGAAAAAACAAAAAATTATTTAATACATCAAATTATTACACGTAATAGTTAAAAAATAATGTTAAAAATCCCCATATGGGAGCGGGGGAGCCCTGACCTTAAATCCACAAATGTCAGAAACATAATGATGCAAGGTTGACATATAGTTAACACAGATAAATTCACTGTAGCATATACATCTGTTCTAAGCAACACAGGGTTGCAACAGACACACAAAAACAACACACTTGCAATATGTAAACTGATTCATGCCAAAGAATCACCACTTAGATGATAGTGGCCAGTGGCATAGTAGGACTTAATAATCAGTGGTTGACAAATCACCAAAAAATCTACTCGCCACACAAAAAAATCTACTCGCCACCTAGTACCAAACGTGTGCTGCTTGGGCCAATATTTACTCGCCCGGGGGTTAAATTCACTCGCCCGGGGCGAGCAAATGTATAGGTTTGTCGAACACTGTTAATAATACACACTTTCCCTGTACATAGAACATCACCCAGTGTGCAACATTTTATAGGGTAATTGCCCATGTAAAGAAAAACTGGGCAGTGCAGGGTAACACAATGTACACAGGTTTGTATGAGTATAGTTTGTCTTCTGCTTGAAAGTAACTGCTGTTTAGCAACTGAATATAAAACTGCTAGTATGTAACAGTGAGTCTTGCAATCAAGTTGTATATATGCAGGAAATCCTCATGCGTAATGCATAGACAAAGTGGCCAAATAGGTCACCACCATATGTTTGAACCAGTGCCAGCGCAGATTAGGGTTACGGCGAATCCAAACAACAGAGAGAGAAAATATACAAGCCTTGTGTAACTTGGTGTAAAACCGCATCAGCCGCGTGTGCCGCCGCTCCTCAATGACGTCACTCTCGTGCCGTCCGACTAACCCAACATATGTTTCGCGCGATTAACGCGCTTCATCAGGGGGAGGAGTCTGCTCCTCAAGCCCTGACCTTGCTATTTAAAGAGAGCGCTTGGCTGCTATTGGCTAATAGGAAGTAGTACTTCATAAATATTGTAGTTCATTAACCCCATCCAGTCGGGTCAACTTAAATGACATAATGTCACGGACATGTCTTTAATTCAGAGTTTCCCTCTTCGATCAAGCACTTATTTGATATCACATATCATGTGGTATAGTGTTTAATTAGTTGCAGAGTTGTGTGTGTAGGGGGTATTAGAATCTTTAAGGAAATGTAAGGTGTAGGAATGTGTACACCTTTATATGATCCGCCCCTAAGGTCACTACGGATCCTGATTGATTATACTGTACACTGCATACCCTGGATTCCCACATGATTCAATGTATTAGTATCCCTCTATGGAGGGGAATTTACATGAAATATCAATTGTTTATCAATTATCCACTAACAATTATGTTATTACTAGAGGTATGCTGAATATAGGAATCCTTCATTAAGTCCAAAGGGTGACTGGGACTGTAATAGGAATATCCATCGACATTCTCGCTGGAGAAGTATTTTATCCCAGTCACCCCCCCGTGGATTTCGCTGTACATGTTCAATGGCAGTAAAACTCATCACATTTGGATTCCCATGGTGAAATTCAATAACGTGTCTGGCTAGTGATGTGTCTACAGAGTTCCTAACGTTTCCAATGTGTTCAAGGACGCGGGTTTTAAAGGGTCTGTGTGTTTTGCCCATGTACCGCTTCCCGCATTCACATGTCATTAGATAAATGACTCCACAAGTTTGACAGTTAATAAAATCTTTTATTTGGTAAGTCTGTGTTTGTGTGAGGTTCATAAAGGTTTTGGCATTTCTCATAAATGGACATGCTTTGCATCTCGTACATTTGTAATAACCTATTGCTTTTTCTCCCAACCAGGTTTTACTGGGTTTGGATTGGAAATGACTATGGACTAGTCTATCCTTGATATTCCTTTTGCAGCAGTTGCTTCTAAGCAGAAATGCTTTTAAGTAGAAATCTTTAAAGTAGTATGGAAGTTTAAAAAAGGAAATTCAAAAAGAAGTGGAAAAAGTGGACACAATCTACTGCTTCTGATTCCTGCATTTGAACTACGCTGGAAAGGAGGATATCATCCCAGACTGCACATCTCAACATATTACTATTGCTGTGATGCCGCCTTTACTTTTTATATTTGCTGTAACCTCACTTATTTTCAAATTATGCACTTCCTTCCACCTGCCTCATCATGTCTCTAACTCTATTCATATTTCACCATCTCTCCTTACTTCACCACTTCTCAGTTCACATGAACTCCTCTCTTATCTGCGCCCTCTGTCACCATACAGCTATACCTCCTGCACTAAAACACACCCCTACAAATCATCCTCACATATTCTCTTTCTATCCATGCTTCTCCTCCTTGCTTCTGGGGATATCTCTCCCAATCCTGGTCCCTGCCTTATTTCTACTTGCTCTCGTCCTCGCCTTCCACATGCAACTTCTACTCCTTCTGGTGTCAACCCCTCTAACCTCATACCCATCCCCTGCCACCCTCCCTCCTCTCTCCCTTTCTCCTGTGTCCTTTGGAATGCTCGCTCCTTCTCTAACAAGTTCCTCTCTGTGCATGACATCTTTCTATCTCACTCCCTGCTTCTTTTTGCTATAACTGAGACCTGGCTCACTCAGTCTGACTCTGCTCTGGAAGCTGCCCTCTCCTATGGTGGCCTTTCCTTCTCCCACACTCCACGCCCTGGTGGCAGGGGTGGAGGCGTGGGGCTCCTGCTCTCCTCTCTCTGCCGTTACCGAACAGTTTCTATTCCACCTTCTCTTGCTTTTCCCTCCTTTGATGTTCACACAGTCAGATCTTCTCTCCTCTCCCGGTCCATGTGGCGGTCATCTATCGCCCACCTACCTCTACTCATCCCCCTTCTGCCTTTCTCTCTCACTTTGAATCCTGGCTCTCTTTCTTTCTCTCCTCAGACTCCCCTGTTCTTCTCCTTGGGGACTTCAATTGCCACATTGATGACCCCTCTCTCCCTTGGGCTTCCCGCTTTTTTTCTCTAACCTCTTCTTTTGGCCTTCAACAGTGGACTGAAGCCAGCACCCATAAGGATGGACACTACCTAGACCTGGTTTTCACTAAAAACTTCTCTCTCTCCGACTTCTCCATTTCCCCTTTTCCTCTCTTCGACCATCACCTCATCTCATTTTCTCTCTCTCGCTTCTCTCCATCTCCATCTCGCCCTCGTTTTTGCAGAAACCTGCGCTCTATTAACCTACCAGCTCTTGATTCCACTTTACGCTGCTCCCTCTCCTCTCTCAGTTCTGCTTCAGACCCCGACAACCTGGTCAGGAACTACAACTCTGCCTTATCTTCCTCTCTTGATCTACATGCCCCGCTTTCTCTCTGCCGTCCTCGCCCTTCTAACCCCAGACCCTGGCTAAACTCCCACACACGCATGCTGCGTTCCTCCACTCGTTCCTCTGAACGCCTCTGGAGGAAATTTCATACGCTCGCAGACTTCATTCACTACAAATTTATGCTATCCTGTTTCAACTCTAGCCTGAAAGAGGGCAAACAAACCTACTTTTCATCACTAATCAACACACACAAGTGTAACCCACACCGTCTCTAATCTGTTTTTGACTCTCTACTCAGACCACCCTCAGCTGCCTCCTCTTCTTCCTCCATCTCACCTCAGGACTTTGCTGACTTTTTTAAGGAAAAGGTGGAGTCCATACGGCAGAACATCCCATCTGTTGCCTCCTCCCATCCCACAATGCTTCCCAACTCTCCTCCTGCCTTTCTTGACTCTTTTTCTGCTATCTCGGAGGAGGATGTATCACTGCTGATCTCCTCTTCTCCCTCTACCACTTGCCCTCTTGATCCCATTCCCTCCCATCTTCTAAAACCTCTTGCTCCTTCTATAATCCCTATGCTCACACAGATCTTTAACTCTTCCCTCTACTCTGGTACCTTTCATTCATCCTTCAAGCATGCAACCGTTATACCATTACTCAAAAACAGCAAGCTTGACCCTACCTGTCCTTCTAACTATCGACCTGTCTCCCTCCTGCCTTTTGCCTCCAAACTCCTTGAACGTCTTGTATTCTCTCGATTGCTACACTTTCTCAACACCTATTCTGTCCTAGGCCCTCTACAATCTGGCTTCCGCACTGCTCACTCTACTGAAACAGCCCTCACTAAAATAACTGACGACCTCCACGCTGCCAAAGACAGAGGTCATTACACTCTGCTCATATTACTCGACCTCTCTGCAGCATTCGACACCGTGGACCACCCTCTTCTCCTTCACATTCTCCATACTCTTGGTATTCGGAACAAAGCTTTATCCTGGATCTCCTCTTACCTCTCCCATCGTACCTTCAGTGTCTCTTTTGCTAACATCTCCTCCTCCTCTATTGATCTCTCTGTGGGGGTACCCCAGGGCTCTGTCCTGAGACCCCTTCTCTTTTCTCTCTACACACTCTCTCTAGGTGACCTAATCGCATCTTTTGGGTTTAAATATCACCTCTATGCTGACGACACACAAATTTACCTTTCAACCCCTGACCTTACACCTGCTATACAGACCAAAGTTTCTGAATGCCTCTCTGGAATATCATCCTGGATGGCCATCCGCCGACTGAAACTTAACATGGCAAAAACAGAGCTCCTTATACTTCCTCCCAAACATGGCCCTACTACCTCCTTCCACATTGCTATTGGAAATACGATCATTCACCCAGTAGCCAAAGCACGCTGCCTAGGGGTCACACTTGATTCCTCTCTCTCATTCTCCTCTCATATTTAAAACGTTTCTAAAACTTGTCGCTTTTTCCTCCGCAATATCACAAAGATACGCCCTTTCCTCTGTTACTCAACTGCTAAAACTCTGACTCAGGCCCTCATTCTCTCACGTCTCGATTACTGCAACCTCCTGCTGTCCGGCCTTCCTACCTCTCACCTGTCTCTCCTACAATCTATCCTAAACGCTGCTGCCAGAATCACTCTACTCTTTCCTAAATCTGTCTCCGCATCTCCCCTCCTGAAATCCCTCTCCTGGCTTCCGATTAAATCACGTATCTCACACTCAATTCTCCTGCTCACTTTTAAAGCTTTACATTCTTCTGCCCCTCCTTACATCTCAGCCCTAATTTCTCGCTATGCACCATCACGACTCTTGCGTTCTTCTCAAGGATGTCTTCTTTCTACCCCCTTTGTATCTAAAGCTCTCTCCCGCCGTAAACCTTTCTCACTTTCTGCCCCACACCTCTGGAATGCCCTTCCCCTCAATACCCGACTAGCCCCCTCGCTATCCACCTTTAAGACCCACCTTAAGACACATCTGCTTAAAGAAGCATCTGAGTAGCACTGGATAATCATGGACACATGACACATAAAGCTTGGCCCCATGCAGACGCACTTACTAGTATTCCCTCCTACTGTCTCTGTACGTTCTCGCTACCTACCAATTAGATTGTAAGCTCCTCGGAGCAGGGACTCCTTCCTTAATGTTACTTTTACAGTATGTCTGAAGCACTTATTCCCATGATCTGTTATTTATATTATTTGTTATTTATATGATATGTATTACTACTGTGAAGCGCTATGTACATTTATGGCGCTATATAAATAAAGACATACAATACAATTCCTGGCAAAGAAGAGAGAAAAAACGGAGCACTAATCCACACCTGGCAATGCCAGAAGAAGTTCAAGGATGCGTTCCCGTCAATAAAAGCTTACTTTAATGGATCATATACCAGAAAAAACCACACCAACACGTTTCAGACTATCTCTAGTCCTTTATCAAGGTGAATGATTTACTTATCCCCTTTTGGTGTCATTTATACTTAAAGGGAATCCAGGCACGCCAATCGCCAACACTTCCGCAATTCACCACGTGATAAAGACGTCACACATTCGCAGGCGGAGGCACAGTTAACCCGTGGATTTTGGATACAGCTGGACTCATTCTTCATCTTGGACATTCAATCCCATGTGAGTCTTTTCCAATTTATCCACAGTTTGTCATGGACTTTCATAGTGTTTTCCATTTTAACAGTTGCTTATACTACTGGTCACCGAAAGGTGTATTGCTATAATTATATCCTTACTGCTTTGCCTTGTGTGATTATAGTGTATCAGTTTGCAGCTTTTGGAAACATCACACACATGTCTTTATTGGGTTAATTCCACTCTACAGGACTTTATTCATACCCAACACTGTTGTTTTATTTTGAGCACCATACAACGCTTTTTTCTATTATCCTTGATATTCCCACTGCGTTTCCAGCACATACTTGGAGTTGAAGGGAGAATTTTGCACAGATCCTGATCTTCTTGTAGAACATGCCAATGTTGTTGTAAGATTTGTCTGAGCTCTTGTGATTGACTACTGTATTTGCCAATAAACCTAATTATATTATCCGTTGTTGCCTCTTTTTTGTTAGCAAGTAATACAGTTCTTTCAGATGTGAGAGCACGGTAATAGGCTTTCTTTATGATTTTATTTGTGTAGCCTCTTTCCTTGACCTGATTGTCATTTCTTTAGCCTGTATCTTAAATTCAGATAAGGATGAACAGTTTCTTCTTAAGCGCAGAAATTGTCCTATTGGGATGTGTCTTGGGTGATGGCTCGTTGCCATTAGTAACGTATTGGTGGAAGTCAGTTTCCTATAGATGCTAGTTGCCAAAATGCCTGTGTGGGTCTTCTATATAGTAATATCGAGAAAATCCAGTTGAGTTTTACTCACTTGGTATGTTAGTGTAAGATTTTGTTTATTGTTATTGAGACATTTGATAAATTCCTTCAGTAACTCCTCCGTCCCACTCCATATTAGCAAGATATCATCTATATATCTGACCCACAACTCCACATGTATTAAATACCTTTCGTGGTCTTCCACAAAGACAATCATCTCCTCCCACCAACCCAGGTACAGGTTGGCATATGTCGGGGCACAAGTCGTCCCCATTGCCGTGCCCTGCACCTGGTGGTAGAGTTGATGTTCGAAAAGGAAGAAGTTGTGGATCAGAACATACAGAAGGAGATCCAAGACTAAGGTATTGTGTGGTTTCGTATCTTCCCCTCTGGCTCTTAAAAAAGTGAGTCACGGCTTGGACCCCAAACTCGTGTGGTATACTTGAGTAAAGGGCCTCTAAGTCTAGTCCTACCAATAGGGTGTCCCTCTCCAATACGATATTTTCCAATTTGAGGAGGACATCCTTGGTATCTCTAATGTGAGATGGGAGGCTAGTAACGTATGGGCGTAGGACACTGTCCAAATACACACTAACTCGTGAAGTGATGTTATCAATCCCGGAGACTATAGGTCTTCCGGGTGGGGGGACCTTCCCTTTGTGTATCTTTGGGAGATAGTAAAAGGTAGCAGTTTGGGGTTTCTTAACCAACATATAATCATATTCATTTTTTGAGATCAGTTTATTTTGTAGGCCTTCAGTAAGTATAGTCGTTAGTTCTTTGGCAAATGCTATTGTTGGGTTTGTCTTTAAAATTTTATAGCATTTACTGTCTGACAGGATACGCTTACATTCAATTATGTAATCACATTGGTTAAGAATCACAACATTCCCTCCCTTGTCTGAAGGTTTGAGAATAATTGTAGAATCATTCTCTAAGTCTTTAAGCGCTAAGCGTTCTTTAAAGGTGAGATTTTGTTTACCTTTTTTCACCTTCAATGTCATAATGTCTTTGGTGACAAGCTGACAAAAAACATCTACATTCGCACTGGTTTCGGGTGGTGGTACAAAAGAGGATTTGTTCTTTAGCGTGGTAAAAGGCCCTTCACCCCTTGGTCTAGTATTTTCTTCCATTAAACTCTCTAGTCCTGTGTATTCAGGTTCTCCAATGGTGTATTCCTATTCTGCCAAATTCTACGTTTCTTGAAGAATTTGTGAAGGTTTAACTTTCGGCAGAATAGGTTAAGATCTTTGACTGTGTCAAAAATATCTATTTGGTTGGTTGGGCAAAAGGAAAGACCTTTGGAGAGTTAACTTATATGGTCAATATGTAGGTTTTTTGAGGAAAGATTGATTATTTGTATCGCCTGCTTCTCCTGTGTCTGCCCCTCATATGGTGTTGTTCCTAGTATGCCCAGTTCTCCCTGTCTTGAAGACAGTCCACCCTTCCCCCTCCTTGTTTTCCTCTTGAGGACGGGCCCGTATTGCCTGTTTCCCCTAAAAAAGAGGTAGATCTTTGGGGTAATGGGAAGGGGAGACCTGTACTAGTACTAGGGTGTTCAGGGTTTACTTCACAGTGTGTGACCTCAGTTTCACTCTCTGAAACCTCACAGTCAGTAGAGGTTTCCTGTGCCTGTGAGTGGTTACGTTTCGTCTGGCGTCTAGATTTAAAATTGAAGATTTTACCCGTTTCAAAATCTATCTTGTCTCGATTATATTTCCTTTGTTTTCTCTCCTTAATGTCTTTCGTGAGTTTGTCTATATTATTCTTAAGTTTTAGTTCAAGTTGTACAAACTCAGAGTTGGTACGCCAAATATGCAAATCCTCCAATTGTGTCTTAATCTCTGTTTTAATCGCTTCAAATCTTTTGGTCTCATGGTCCATTAGAAGGGTCATAAGTTTGGATGAGCATTCCAACAATATTTTGTCCCAGTCTGCAGTAAACACCGCATCAACAATCTGGTGGGAAGGTGGTAGCTTTACACGTAGTCCTCTTGGGACAAGGTTACTTTTTAGGTAATTATCAAGACTAGTCACTTCCCACCAGATCTTGGCCTGTGATGTATATGTTCTTTCTAAATCATAAAAGAATGTTTTTATGTTGGGTGTTTGATCATCACTTGTGATACCATTGGTTGAGAAGACATTAATAGCTTCATTCATCCAAATATCAAAATTCTGTGTACTATCCAAAAAACCTGTCATATCAAACAAGTGCCTAATATAAATATATAGGGAAATGTTATTGTACGTTTACTCAGGAGAGTGTGGGAGCTAGTAAAATGAAAACGACACTAGCTGTCTAATGAACTGATCATGAAAGAGAAATTTAACTGCTCACCTATACATATATTAAAAGTCCTATAAGTGATAAGGTAGGTGCATGGGAGGTATAATAAATATAACCAAGAGAACTCAAGAGAGAATTGAGTAAAGAACCCCACTAATCTGCACTCTTTACCTAAGTAATAATATGTTACTCCTTGTTGCCAAAGCTGCACACTAGTCCCTGTCAGGATATGGAACCGACGAAAAAACAAAAAAATATTTAATACATCAAATTATTACACTTAATAGTTAAAAATGAATGATAAAAATCCCCATATGGGAGCGGGGGAGTAGGAAAAGAGGAATAGTCTGATTAAAGAACATATAGTTACAATAAATGCCGAACAGTTTCTTAAAATAAGTGGATAAAACATACAACAGAAGCAGAAATCCCTATACAGTACATTACCATATGTCCTAGGTTTTCCCCCAGAGAGGTCACTGGCGTTGAAATAGAAAAACTCACGTATTTGATCCCAAACACACCTCTGTTGAATTCTGATTTCATAACTTCAGAGCAAGCCCTATATTTCATTCTTCTCCCATTGAAAACCACATAATCCCAACCCTGTGGTAAATCAGCTGCTAGGTTGACGGTTTTACGACAGAGGAAAAAAACTCCTTAAAAAGTTATTTAAGTTCTTGCCACAATATATTAATGCACTCATAACTTATTTTCTCTAATACTTAGACACATATGAGTCATATCAACAGATTCAGGCGATTATGACGGATGTAACAGGGCTAATTTTGACCGTCTTGCTACTAAATTTGAGTAACAAATGGATATCTGCCCTTGGCACCTCTTACCCATGTAGTGTGTGGTCTCATTGCATGCATCTTTTTGCAATGATTACAGATATCTAAACGTTTATCTTTAGCAAAGATGTTGTCACCGGATATCCTAATTTTCAAATAAATTCACTCTTTGGTGGAATACTTTCTTATCCAGGCCCCCGGAACCTTGTGGAACCCTCCAGAGAATGCCTTTGAAAGTAACTTTAAAAAAAGAGTCCTGTTTATAAAGATGTCAAGAGAGACATAATTTAATCCCATCTCTGGCAATACAGCAGCCCTTATGTTGAAACTCTATCGACCCTTTAGAACATATCTTGAACTTTTAGTGGGTCATACATGATAATACCCCAATTAAGCACTCTTTGAAGCTCTAAACAGACCCAGGAAGTCTTGACTTATCATAAACCCAATATATTGTATTTTTTTTAAACAAACGTATCCGCATTAACCCCTGAAGCACCAAATTGACTAAAATACATACTATTCCCTCCTATTTTCCTTACAAGAGTAAAAACAAATACAGCTAAACCCCGTTATAACGCGCCTCGTTATACCGCGATTCGGTTATAACGCGGTTTTCCCGTGGCTCCCGTTTTAAAAAAAAAAAAAAAAAAAAAAAAAATTTTTAATTTTTTTTTTTTACATTTTTTTTTGCACACTGCACACACTGCACACACTCACTGCACACACACTGCTCATTGCTCACACTGCCACACTGCACACACACTGCACACTGCACACACACTGCTCATTGCTCACACTGACACACTGCACACACACTGCACACTGCACACACACTGCTCATTGCTCACACTGCACACACTGACACACTGCACACACACTGCACACACACTGCACACTGCACACACACTGCACACTGCACACACACTGCACATTGCTCACACTGACACACTGCACACACTGCACTGCACACTGCACACTGCACACACTGCACTGCACACTGCACACACACTGCACACACACTGCTCATTGCTCACACTGCCACACTGCACACACACTGCTCATTGCTCACACTGACACACTGCACACACACTGCACACTGCACACACACTGCTCATTGCTCACACTGCACACACTGACACACTGCACACACACTGCACACACACTGCACACTGCACACACACTGCACATTGCTCACACTGACACACTGCACACACTGCACTGCACACTGCACACTGCACACACTGCACTGCACACTGCACACACACTGCACACACACTGCTCATTGCTCACACTGCACACACTGCACGCACACTGCACACTGCACACACACTGCACACTGCTCATTGCTCACACTGCACACACTGACACACTGCACACACACTGCACACTGCACACACACTGCTCATTGCTCACACTGCACACACTGCTCATTGCTGACACTGCACACTGCACACACACTGCACACTGCACACACACTGCTCATTGCTCACACTGCACACACTGCACGCACACTGCACACTGCACACACACTGCACACTGCTCATTGCTCACACTGCACACACTGACACACTGCACACACACTGCACACTGCACACTGCTCATTGCTCACACTGCACACACTGACACACTGCACACACACTGCACACTGCACACACACTGCTCATTGCTCACACTGCACACACACTGCTCATTGCTGACACTGCACACACTGACACACTGCACACACACTGCACACTGCACACACACTGCTCATTGCTCACACTGCACACACTGACACACTCTGCACACACACTGCACACACACTGCTCATTGGACACACTGCACACACACTGCACACTGCACACACACTGCTCATTGGACACACTGCACACACACTGCACACTGCACACACACTGCTCATTGCTCACACTGCACACACTGACACACTGCACACACACTGCACACAATTATTATATAGAAATAAACAGACAACTGCACTTTAACAGATGTACAGTATTTTGCCTGTACAACGTCTTGTGACTTTTGTTTCACAAAGTTAAGGGGGTGGGAAGTCATTGTGCTGTGGGGGTTGGGGGGGTGGCGGGGCCCTGCGCTGCGGCTACGGCGGGCCCTGTACTGCAGCGGGGGGGGGTTAGCGGTCTGTGTGTGTGAGTGCGAGTGCCTGTCTGTGTGTGTGTGTGTGAGTGCGTGAGTGCCTGCATGTGTGTGCGCGCGTGTGTGTGTATGAGTGCGTGAGTGCCTGTGTGTGTGTGTGTGTGTGTGTATGTGTGTATGTATGAGTGCTCCAGCCCGAGTCCGTGGAGGGAGTGGGGGGGAGAGTAGCGGGTCCCTCCTGCAGCCAGTGGAGGGAGTGGGGGGAGAGTAGCAGCTCCCTCCTGCAGTCCGGGGAGGGGGGGGAGAGTAGCAGCTCCCTCCTGCAGTCCGGGGAGGGGGGGGAGAGTAGCAGCTCCCTCCTGCAGTCCGGGGAGGGGGGGGAGAGTAGCAGCTCCCTCCTGCAGCCCGTGTAGGGAGGGGGGGGGAGAGTAGCAGCTCCCTCCTGCAGTCCGTGGAGGGAGGGGGGGGAGAGTAGTGGGTCCCTCCGCTCAAGCCACGCCCCCCCTCCCTGTCAAACCTCCCACCTCCCGCTCCGGCTCTTACACTTACTTACACACACACTCAGACACTTACACACACTCACACACACTTACACACACTTAGACACTCACACTCACAGACACTCACACACACTCACGCACACCCACGCACACTTACGCACACTCACACACACTTACAGACACTTACAGACACTCACATACACTTACACACACTTACACACACTTACACACACTTAGACACTCACAGACACTCACAGACACTCACACACACTCACACACACTCACACACACTCACACACACTCACACACACCCACGCACACTTATGCACACTCACACACACTTACAGACACTCACACACACTCACACACACTTACACACACTTAGACACTCACAGACACTCACAGACACTCACACACACTCACACACACTCACACACACTTACAGACACTTACAGACACTCACACACACTCACACACACTTACAGACACTCACACACACTCACACACACTTACAGACACTCACACACACTCACACACACTTACAGACACTCACAGACACTCACACACACTTACACACACTCACAGACACTTACACACACTCACACCCACATACACACACCCACAAACACTTTCTCTCCCATATATACATACACACACACACTCTCTCACTCTACACAGACGGGGGGTGGGGTCGGAGCAGAGGAAAGGCCGCGACCAGCACCACCACCCGCTCCCCCCCCTCCTCCCGCGCAGGCAGCGGGAGCACCGGGGACAGCGGTGGGGAGAAGAAACCCCCCCGCTACCACCTCCATGCAGGCAGCGGGATCTGAGGTAAGCGGCGACCTGAGGGACATCCCCGCTCCCATCTCCTGCCCCGCGGCCTGTCCCGCGGTGACAGGGGGAAGCGGGGACAGGAGGGACATCCCCGCTCCCATCTCCTGCCCCGCGGGCTGTCCCGCGGTGACAGGGGGAAGCGGGGAGCGGAGGGACATGCCCGCTCCCATCTCCTGTCCCGCGGGATGAATATGCGCTAAAGCGCGGCGGCCATTTTTTTTTCTCGCGACCCCGTTAGTAACGCGGTGGTCTCGGGGTGGACCCCGAGACCCGCGTTATAACGGGGTTTAGCTGTATATAGCTGAAATAGCAAAAAACTGTAGATACAAGGAAATACTTAGAGATAATACAAGCAGAGAAGACATGAACTTACAGTATGCATTCAAATAAATCATAGTCAAAAATGATCAAAACCGGAAAAGAACACCTAAAAATAACATCATAAATAATCATATCTTTCAACATGAAAGAAAATGAATAAAAAATGATATTAACATAATGCTGAAAAAAATATGATAGTGTGTATCTACGGAATTTAGGCCTGAATACATCAAGTTTTGTTAACCTAAAAATGTGATATTATCACCAAGAAAAATGTGTTATTTTCATAGTGCAATACATCAACGCACAACCCTGGGGAGGTTGGTTAGGCCACCCAGGGAGGGGGTGGGGTTGTGGTAGAGATTAACCCCTTGATTAGCTTAGGCTTAGTGGTTAGTAAAGCATTGCATAGCAAAATGCTATGCAATGCTTTACTAGAAGTCAAGGGGAGTACTGTAGCTAGTGTATTTTTTTGGTGTATTCACCCTTTAATGCCTGTGGTATTCTTTGGTAACGACCGGCATCAAAGTGGTTAATGTTATTTCTACCATAGATATTACAGAGGTCTATAATAACAATATTATGAAAATGACTTAGAAACGGTAATAAACATGTTATTAACAGTCGCGTTAATTCGCGCATCACAATTTTGTGTAGAATGTCGCACCCGGTAAATTATTACCGCAATGTTGCTGGCTTCTGTCATAAAATTGCAGTACTAAAATGGGGTTTTTGTTGCTGTTGTTGCCGGGGGCGATATCAACTCCGTTTGAACGGAGCTTGATGAACAGAGCATTAGTTCCATCATAAAATGCACCTATTTTCTGCCCGGTTGCAAATGATATATAATACAATGTACGCCCACTTCTATATAAGGTGACAATATTCTCTTAAGATTATACTTAACAGCTAGTGCCTATTCACTGCCAAAGAGGATATAAGAAGAGAGAGTTTAGTGACTGTTGTGGTGTAGGTGCCTTTCACACATGAGGGAGACACCTGCCTATTGATAGCGCAAACATAAATGATCTCAAAGATAACAAAATCATCTACAGGCTGTGGTGATATAACTGTCCCGCCTACTACAAATCCGATACAAGGAAAAGTCATATCATGGACAACAAGTTTAGAGTTGTTTACTTAAAAAAAGACTGCATAAGCCCTGGGGTTAATTTAAAAATCCTAGTGAATATCCAAAACTCGTGTAGCTTTGATCTCTAAAATGTCTAAAAAAAAGCTTCTCATTGGACAAGCATCTTATTCCGGTCACTCCCAGCATGTGTCTATGGAACATGGAACAAAGCACAGAAACGCGCCATTGGGACCATGTTTAATGAAATGTAGGGCTACTGGTCATTTATCATCCTTTTCTTCTCAACGAATTTGGGATCTGTGTTCCCCAAACCATTGTTTTCCACACTGATTATTTTACCCATATAGTATTTACCTTCATTGGGATCCCTGTTCTTTGATAAAGATGATGCTATTTTTTGCACAGGTTGTGTGACCCATGTTTGGGGCCAGGGGACTTTAGTATGTAACTCCTTTTGTCTTTGTTGCACGTTTTACAGTGGAGGGTTTTTGTCACTCTTTACTTACCATAACCCTATTATGTGTGGTTTGTAAACGCTACGAGCTACACAAACCAAAACTGGATGAAAAAGATGTCTTTCAATGGATTCCATGATTTGATGTACAAGCTGTGTATTCCAATGAATACTCTACAGCAGTGGTCAACTCCAGTCCTCAAGGGCCACCAGCAGGTCAGGTTTTCAGGATACCCCTGCTTCAGCACAGGTGGCTCAATTAGGGCCCCGTCGTTGACTGAGCCACCTGTGCTGAAGCAGGAAAATCCTGAAAAGCTGATCTGTTGGGGGACCTTGAGGACAGGAGTTGGCCAACCCTGTTCTAGAGGGTCCATGTAAAATGGATAGGATACCAAAAATAACATGCTTGTTATGTTCATTTGCATGTTACCACTACCCAACATCCTTGTTTGCAGTTTAATGGGTGTATGACGTGAATTAAGCAGGTTTTGGGGAACTGTGAGAGACATGCAGATGCACTCACGGGTTCTTTGTCTTTGCCACTGTACATCCTTATATAACAAAATTCTATACATGGCCATAGAAGCCTGAAAATATATTTGTAAAATGTAATGCTCAGCGAATATAATGCGAATATAATGCGAATATAATGCCAGTTTGGTAGATCTGTAAATATCTGATATTCCTTTTGACTTTAAATCTGTGTGTTATTAATCCACAGAATATCATCATTATAAAAATTATGAACCACCAGAAGATTTCAGAGAACTAAACTAAACGTTCATTTCTTATGTCAAATTAACTTTGATTTGTGTATGAATAAAACACAATAGAAAAATTATTTCATTGAATGACTCATGTTTAGGAATATATACAATTTGACCCTTAATAAAAGGAATTTGAAAGTAAATACATTTTGATTGCAACACCGGAAACGTACAGAAGAGGGCAGAATAAAATGATGAGAGAAATATAAAACTGCATATTGCACTTTACCCCTGCTTTTTATGGCACTTTGCCTAAAGACCAGGCATAGTAATTTCCATATCTTACAACATTTAACTAACAATTTTCTGATCCAATATTTTTTCTTTGGGATCTAGTAGTAAACAGAAACATGTAATGTATTGTTTTGTTGCATTCTTTAAGCCAACTCCAGTCCTCAACAGATCAGGTTTTCAAGATATCCCTGCTTCAGCACAGGTGGCTCAATCAGTGGTTCAGTCATTATGATTAATTAGGTAATCTGTGACTTGTGACTGAATTGTGTTCATCAGAATACAGATAATGGCTGAAGCCAAAAAAGTGACTGCAGTCAGCCAGCGATAGCATATACAAAGAGGAGTAGGGGACTTCATACCTAGCCTTGGGGGGAACCAACAGAAAGTTCCATGGACCTAAGGAGGAGTTGGTAAAAGAGACATTGAACTGAAGGAACGGTAAGAGAGCTAGGAAGAACACCAGGAGAGGGATCCCAAGAGAGTTAAGGAATTGCAGGAGAAGGTGATCAAAAGTTTTAAAAGTCAGTTTCAATGCAGAGAAGCGGTCTACAAGAATGAGAATGGAGCAGGTACCTTGAGATTTGGCTATGTGGACTTCTGATTGGAGGAGGTGTATTAGGTTTTTGCAGTTGAAATAATATAGTATGCGTAAATAAACCAAGCGTTTCAGAAGTTTAGAGACAATAGACATGCGAGACACAGAATAAGTAGCAAAGTCTTGTGTTGTGAAGCTCATGTTGTAAAGCAGGGGTGCGCAAACTGGGGGCCGAGATTTTTCTGGGGTGGCGCGGCGGTTGAGAAGGCCCTGCGCTCTTCCCCAGGCATTTTATTTAAATGCCTTGGGGACCGCATGAGGACTATGCAACGCAGCGTACCTTGATTCTGCCGGCTTCAGGATCCGTCTCCATGGAAACACGATGTCACATGACCCTTCGGCGTCATTTGACGCCACACCAAGGTAAGGGAGGAGGGAGGCGCAAAAACCAGGGGAGGCAAGGCAGGGGGGGCAGCAACAAAAGTTTGCGCTCCCCTTTTGTAGAGGATGGCTGAAAAAGTGAGTTAAAGACAGAAAATTATTTATACTGTATGGGTTATTTTTGCGCATGTTTATTAGAGGTAAAATGACTCTGGTTGGTAAGATAAAGAGCAGCATTTAAGCAGAATAGGGGGAATTTGTAGTAAAGCAAAATGTCTAGGGGGGGCAACATCCTCCAAAGACATTCTGTAAGAGTGTAAAAAGCTTGTATGTGTGTTCAGCCAGGGCTGGGAGAGAAGGGCTGCATCTGTCTGCGTAGAGCATTCTGGTCTAGTGAGGAAGCAAAGAAAAAGTTGCAAATTGTGATGAGGCTGTTTAGGTCAGAGGAGGCTGACAATATAAAAAATGTAGATTTCAAGCTGGATTCCAAAGACTGAAGGTCAATCTTATGAAAGCTGCAGACCAAGCAATATCCGACGTGTGTGTTTTTTCCTTCATAAATCAGTTCTATACTATGAACTGTAGTTCTATACTATGAACTATACTTGTAGCATTTAACAAAACACACACATACCCAGCTATCCCAAACTCCTACACCCACCACATCATGAATATATTTTTATGTCAAAAAGTGTGCTACTGGCTGGGAATGTGTGTGTTAATCAATTTCTGACTGGCAACAGTTGTATGTAGGTAAGTGGCAGCTCCACCCAGAGCTCACTCCTCCTCACCTTTTTAACTTGAGAGGTCTTTTCATTTTGCTGCAAGAACTGGATCTACTATGGTTCTTTCCCCTCATACAGAGGTAAAAGGAAGGGTTCACAGTGTAGTGATAGGACCTGCAAAGATTGGTTATACCTTGGTGTGGTATGCAGGCTTATGATGCTTTGGCCAAAGGATCTAACTAAATAACCAAGAAAATATTATTATTGAAGTATTTAACTTTATACTTATTACCATATATGCTTTGTCAATTGGATGTAGTATTGGGCACCCTTGTCTTTTGTTGTAAGCATTTAACAAAAGCAACAACTCTGAATGACATGTGTAGCACCCTTTCCCCCACCCTAAGGCTGCGGTCCCAGTGTGCACTGTAACCCGCGCGCCTGGCGAGGGGCGGCGCGTGCACAGCGCTTCACCGCGATCTGCGTTCTGGGAGAAGATGGAGGAGTTTGCGACAGGGTGCGTAGCTGGGGGGGAGTGGCTGGGGTTTTCACGCGGCAGCTCCACCCTCATTGGCTGAACCGCCGGCGGGGCGTGGCCACCCCTCCGTGGCAACTTGGAAATACGATTTGATTGTATTTCCAAAAATTCATTGTAGAGCGCGGCTGCTAAATGCGCGCCAAGGTAAGTACTGGGCCCGGTCTGATTGGGGGCGGTGCTTGTACACACAGCACATGCCGAGGTGTGCGCTGTAGAAGGTACTGGGGCCGCAGCCTAAGGAAGATTGTGTTGCTACAAATGTATTCTGGTGCTGGTGCATACCTGTGAGGTGGAACAGGAGGCCGGAGAACTCTGCGATGTTGTAGGGAGTCATCAGGACAGGCTATCATGGATGGTTCGTCAGTCAGTGGCAGCGCCTCCAGCCCAAGAGGATCCTGGTGCAGCCAGGATGGACCTCATGGGCAACTCTTCTTAGGTTGTTCTTTTATCAAGCATCACACCAGAGATGATATAAATGGGATTTATTGATCACAGCACGGTATACAGGTTACGGTCCCTGAAGGTGGTACCCAGGCTTGAGGCCTTGAATAACCCTCCTCAGCAGACCTTACCCCCTAACAGGGCAAGGTCTCAGCCTACTCCTTTCTATGAGAGGCTCACTGCTACATCCTCATAGCATAGAGGGCAGCACAGAACTACTCCCAGAACCCTTACTCTAACCTCTAGAGCAGGGGTGGGGAACCTTTTTTTTGCCAAGGGCCATTTGGATATTTATAACATCATTCGCAGGCCATACAAAATTATCAACTTAAACATGTGCCTTCTATATTTGGTCAAACATTTAATTAACTCGCCCCTAATGTGATGGCTGGAACTGCTTCTCTTTGGTGAGGCTGGTATTGATGATGTTACTACTCGCAACTGCTTTTCCAGGTTTGTGTCGGTCAGTCTGGAGCGCAGTCGACTCTTTGCGATGGTAAGTTTTGAAAATAACTTACCAGGGGTGGGGGAGGAAATCACACACTCTATGCCCCTCCTCTGCCCTGCAGGGGAATATGTCTGCAGATTTGTGTACAAGAACTTTCAGTGGCAAGTGAGCAGACTGATCATGTTCCCCCTGTGTCCAGAAGACATCACAAGGAAGCCAACACAAGTCTAAGTCATGAAAAACTCCACTGCTTTTGTTTGGTTCTGCCTAGGGTGCTGCATTTGGGATAATGGTCCATGGGTACAGCATGTCCTGGGAACCTGGCCACATTGCATCAGGTCAGATTGTCAGACACTCTCTCAGACACACACTCACACATACACACACACACACACACACACACACACACACACACTTGGGGAGATATCTGAGCAAGTGGGGAGGGGGGAATCACACACTCACACACACTCTCAGACCCTCTCACTCATACACTCACTCACTCTCTCACTCACTCTCAGACACTCTCTCAGACACACGGGGGGCTATCGGAGCAGGGGGGAATCGGAGCAAAGGGGGTGAATCGGAGCAAGGGGGAAGCAAGAGAGGCATGGAGCAGACTTATCACTTGCTCCATGCAGGAAGAGGCGGGTCTCACTTTGCAAGCTCAGATAGAGCTTGCTGCGGGCCAAAAAAAAATCTTGGCAGCGTGCCAACACGCAGCAGCCAATCAGGAGGTGGGAGTGCCAGCACGCGGCAGCCAATCAGGAGAGGGGGAGGTTTTTTTTTTTCTTTGTGCAGGCGCAACGCGAGCGCGCTAAAACCTGTCACCCAGTGGTAACTGGGCGACGGGATTTATCGAGGGGCATGGCCGCGCAGCGGGCCCGGGCGGCCGGGCCCCCTGCCTCATAGGGGCCAGGCCAAATGATTTTGCGGGCTTTATACGGCCCGCGGTCCGGACGTTCCCAACCCCAGCTCTAGAGGAAAACCCCCTCCTTCCCAGGGGAGTGGCTTGTAAGCCGGCCTCCTATCATCATAGATCCCCCTTGTAATACCAGGCTACTCTGAACTTTATTAGTAACACACATATAACAATACAACCAGGCCCTGCAGGATTTGTTCCCAACACTGCCCACTATTTACTGGGACTTACACTGCTAGAGGGGCCAGGGATTTTGTAGCCTAATGGGGCTTGGCTACACATGTTTAATGTATTATAATGTAAAAAGCTGTTTTTGTTTCTATAGCAACCATTTACAAAGTCACGTCCTCTTCCTCTTCTGAAACAGGCTCTGGCACCCCCCCCCTTTTTTTTTTTTTAGCCCTGCCCTCTCTCTAGCAGAGAACCAATTGTATCTAGTGACTGTCTGGTCACATGATCTTCTCTACAGAACTTTGCATCTTTGGCCCTCTTCTATTGCACTGACAGATGGATCAAAAACTTATCTAATTACTTATCATTCTGTGGATTGTATTGATGCACATATTAAAGGGGGGGGGGGGGAAATGGGAGCTTGTGCTGCTGCTTTAAAGAAAGTACTCAAAGATTTGCCAAACTGACCCTATCTTGACCAAGGTTTAGCAGATATGTACTAAAGATGAAATGGTGATATTCATATGGATTGCGAACAAAACAAAACAAATACATAACACTTATTGTCTATACTTACTAACCATCCTATTTAGCACATCCCTCTTTCTGCACAGCTTCTTGTGACATCCCTTTCGCAATCACAACCAAGTTCCCCCTGTGGCTGATGTAACCAGGCCCCCTCTGGTCCCCCGGTTCTTCTGTCCCCTCTCCCTTACCTCCGCTGCTGCGGGTGATGTTGCGGGGAGGTGGGGGTGGCGACAGCTCTCCGGAGGCTCCTGCGGCTCCCGGAAAAGGGAAGCTGCCATGTTGGAAGTCGAGCGCATGCGCAGAGAGAGCCCGGCGGCCATGCCAGAGTCACGCATGCACAGTACACTTGGCGCGCGAGGCGGCAATAGGAAAAGGTCTGCGGGGACTACAGCCCCCAGCATGCACAGGGGCAGGCAGTCAGATGCCCAATCAGAGCCAATAGGGCAGCAACATTCCCTGCATCAGGAAAAGGATACATTTGGCGCACCAGGGACACATTAGTCGGAGCTGGGACGCCATCAGGGGGTTTGTGACCCCTGTACTAGGCCAGAGTACCCCCAATAGGCCCCAGCTGGGCGCCGACTCCCTTGTGTAGCTTGTGGTTGATGCAGGGACAGGCCCATAGATAGGGACACTGCCCTGTAGAACCAGGTTGAGGGACACAGCCAAGACATAGCTGTATCCTGATTACAGGTGGTCTGGGACCAGACACCTGCATCATAGAGACTATCTTCGTGTGGGACACTCCAGCCGGATACCACCCCACGCAGAGGCGGACTTCATCTCTGGATTAGCGAATCCTTTCTGGTTGTCAGTCGGCGCGCCTGGGTGCTGGAGCACCCGGCAGGTACCTTAAATACACCACGTGCACCAACTGTACATTTAGCCTAAGAGGGGCAGCGCTGTCTCCCACAGGGGGATGGGTGCGGGACTTTAAGGACGCAGTGTTGGGTACACGGTGGTGGGTTACGGCCGTGCGAGGCTTGGCGGGTAACTGTATCTTATTAGCATTTAGTAGAGCCGTTAAGATATACATGTGTTGCAGTAAAGCTTATTATAATCTGTGTGTTATCATTATTGGTTACTGTGAGGGGCTCTTCCCACTACATTGGGATCCCTCTCAGGTGGAGGCGCTGCACCGAGACCGTTGTTATATCACCCCAGGCTCCCACGTGGCGGAGGCTTAGGCCCCCTGTGAGCCAACAGGTAACTGCAGCACCGGTAGCCTCTTTACAGCAGGGGGAAATCGGGCTACACTAATAATTATTTTTCTAGTTTGCTCTCCTATGAATTATTGCCACATATATTTTCTCCTGAGAACATCTCCCTCTGCTTATGCCATATACCTTCCTATTTGGCTCCAGCCAATGTAGTATTTCACTTTTCAGCCCATATTTGAAAGCATGATTTATCTGTATCATGGTAATAATGCGAGGATCTTTGTAGAAAACAGTACTGTATTTCTCCCAGCATGTCATCCATTCCTACTGTTTACAAATGAGAACCCAACACATTATATTTATTAAGTCCACCAGTGTTCGGGGTTTGCCACACATTGCAATATTGAAGATATGAAAGATGCAAGAGTAAATTAAATAAAGGATATATAATTTAGAGTCCCAGTTCAGTTTATCTGCATCGCAATTAGATATTTACTATATGTAATAATACTATAGGTACAGCATTTGATTACAGAAACGTTCTCAATCCGTTTCCAACCAAATAATATTATCAGTCTTCTCTATGGGCAATTTTAAAGCTGCAGTTCAAGCTGTCGTTTAAAAAAAAAAAAAATTATATATATTTGTTTCCATTCAATATGTGCATCAATACAATTTACACACTGCCAAGTGATTAGCTAAGTTACTGATTGATCCGTTCTCCTGTAATCGATCGCTGAAATTCGGCTGGGGGTTCACTAAATGCATCTTGGGTAATCTTCTGCTGCACTGATAGCCAAAGATCATGTGACCAGGCATGCAATGGATTCAATTAGTTCACTGCTAGAGAGGGCAGGGCTCAAAAATGTGATGCTGTTTCAGAAGGGGATGTGGCTTTGTATATGGTTGCTATCGGAACAAAAATGCCTGTTACATTAGAATACATAAAAAATTTCTTTAAAATGGTTTTTTTTTTTTTTTAAACGCTACAAGTATTTTCTCATACTACATGTAGCCAGGTCTCCCTCTTACCTTCAGGCTGCGTGAGGGGGACAGCTGTGTGGTTGCTTTTGGGAGATTGTGAGCGGGCCTCAGGGGCTGCAGGCCACATGTTGCCAGGCAACCAATAGGGCTGCTGCATTTATAACAGTTAGAACAGTGATAACAGTTAGGGCAGTTGGTCAGTAGGGAGCAGGACAGCAAGGGGATAGGTAAGGTCCACGGAGAAGTGCTCTGGTGGACTAGGCCAGAGTATAACCCTTTCAGGTCCCAGCTAGACCCCGGCCATCTCTAGCTTGTGGTGCTATAGGGAATGCCCCCTCAGATAGGGACGCACCCCTTAGCCTGTTAGTGCTAGTACCCTTGTACCGGTGGTGGCGGTGTGCGTTGCCTGCATCAGGGATCAGACCAGGCCCTCATGTTAGAGGCTATCTAAAGGTGGGACGTTCCGGCTGGAGGCTACCCCACGCGGAGGCGGATCTTCGGTGGAACAGACTGACCATTTCTTGGCCTTACTCAGCAAACCCCGGGTCTGGAGCTCCGGGCAGGTATTTTCCACAAGTGCACCAACACATTGTGGGGCAGCGCTGTCTCACACTTGGGGTGGGATAGGCTTCGTGGCCTGGACACTGGGACACTGGTGCCCCTGCACCCAATTACTGTGGGGTATACACCGTGGGTCCGTATGAGCTATACTGTATATTGTGTCTTCATGGTTATTGTTTAGTACTTCCAGTAAATACTGTTACCCATAATTTGTGTGTGTATTACTGGGTATATTGTCTTGGGAGGGGCATCCTACATAAGGATCCCTCTCAGGTGGAGGCGCTGTTAGTAGATATTGATACACACACCCCAGGCTCCCCGTGGCAGAGGATCGGGCCTTCTGTTTGCCGCGCAGGAATTAGCAGCACACATAGTCGCCCTGACACCGGGGAAAGGGGGCTACATACAGAATATTTTTTTTTTTTTAAACACACACGTAGGATATTGCTTGAACTGCAGCTTTACCATAATTCTAAAAGAAAAACTATGTTTTGGAAGTTGGAAAGCCTTTAAATATTCATATTTGATGCTGAATGCAAATCCAATCTAATTTATGTTTATTTGTTAAGCGAAAGATTAATGAACATAGAACCAATTTGCCTGTACCATCACTAAAAATCCAACTATACTAGATGACATGACTTATAAATATGTAAGCACCTGTCTTGACAATGCATTAACCTGTTATAACTCAGCTTGATCCAGTACAGCTAAGGAATTTGAAACTAGATTTTCCGTATATTTACGATATCTAAGGTCTTTTTTCATAATAATAATTTAAAAAAAGTGTTTTTACTTGTCACAGGTTTTGTAATAGATTTGTTAATAGTCTGTTTTTGGTTTATTACATTGAACAAAACTGTGTAAAGACCAAAAAAATTAACTCTGTTGATTTTAAATGTATAGCAATATGTTTTGTTACTTCTTGTTAGTCATTACTTTGCTGTGGTAGGGCGAAGCGTTAGTAATCACAGGGCCTCTGACATGTTACATTATACAGGGCCTGAAATAGATTGCTAACCTAGGTCCCTGGTTTGTTGAGAGACCTTGATGGTGGTGGTGCGGAAGGTTTGCTCAGCGGAGGTGGCGGCCCCAGCTAAAGACGAGGGCCTAGCCAGACGATCGCAGTCCTCCTGGTGAAGAGAGCCCAGACGGAGTGCGGAGGAAGGCCCTGTTCGAGAATCATGGAATTGTGCCCTACTTCTGGTTTCAGTGGGGTGGGTCCCCGGAGTGGGCGGGCTCGGGTCAGTTGTCCCGACTATGCCCCCTGTCGTAGGCTCGGAGTAATCATACTTGTTCTAGTGAACACTAATGAGGAAATGTGTCAAACTGATTCTTAGTAGCAAACAGAGTTAGAAAAGAACCCAGTTGTTGCTCAGTGATTGACTGAGAAATAATTTAATGAATAAGATACTGTGGTTACAATCAATATCTGCTGATATCACTCTTTAAACCACAGTATCAGAACTAGTTAATGTATTCCTTAGTGACTATAACAGCAGAACAGTTATCTACATTATATTACTATACTTTTGAAGGAACAACTTAAGAATCTTTGGAAGCTTACAGTATGTATTCTAATAATAACTATATCTTTCTCCAGAGGCACATAAAGAATTGAAGTGTTACAAAAAAGGTGCATGGCCTGCATGATAACATTTATCAAGGTGGTCATTTTTTATTGTCCAAAGCGGCTGTTCAGGCCTTTTTCAGAAGAAAAGTCCCATTGAAGTCAAAGGGGTATTTTGGGAAGAAACAGACTGATCAGCTGCTTTGGTGGATATTGAATATAATAACATTAGTTCATATAACACTTTTCTCCCAGTGGAACTCAAAGTACTTCACAAATACAATATAGAACAGGGTATGCAGTACTTTGTCACGGACTGTTTATAGTCAGTTTCTTTTTTTTCACTGAGCCGCTTTCTCCCACACCTCATTAGTCATCAGAAAGAAAGGGCATGGATTGGATAATAACTTTCGAATACAATAAAAGTATTGGAGGATCAGCAAGGTAGAGGATGAAATCACTTTGCAAACACATTTATTTTAGAGCAAGAGTTTATATTCTGAAGATGGAGGTTGGCAGGCACAGAAAACACATCAGAACGTAGTACTGTATACTGTACTTCACTCAATTGGTAAAGAAAGCATGGAATTTATTATCTTCAGAGGTGGTGTAGGGCAATTTAGTAAATGGAGATAGACACAGGTGCCCTGAGTATGTAAGAAAAACCTGGATGAAAAGAAGGAAAGGGCCCATATTTACTAAGTGGTGCTATTTCATTACTTACTTTCTGGCACTTGAAGACACATGATGGCCCATTCACTTGAAAAAGAAAAAATGAAAGAAGTGGAAGCACAATTATCTTCTACTTAAAAAGCAAGAAAGACAAACATTGTAATTTAAGTCTTTTGGATGATGTGTATTTAAGATGAATATCCAAAATGCTTCCCTTCTTCAAAAAATATTGGCTATAGCTCACCCCCTTGCAGAGGGCTGAACGGCCTCAATGAAAGTGCATTTTAGTTGGGAAAAAGTGTGAAGGATATGAACAAAGGTGGCTACGGTATAACAGAACATGGACATAAATATTCACTGTGGCGTCTGCCAGAGTGCCAGACACATACTGAATTTAAATAATTTATTTTTAAATAAATACAACTCTACAAACTGTAGGAAGGGATTCAACTTGCTTCCCACAGCACACAAAATTTTATTGCGTTGACAAGTGTAAGGCACCTTAGGAATGGGATATGGTGTTAGACCCAACAGGATCAAACATTGAACCCACACAACCTCTATTATTCAGAACAACTGCTATAGCAGTTTGAGCTGAACCGGCTGATTGCTAGCAGTGTACACTGTCTAATAACAGCATGCCTCCAAGGTATATCTATTTTGTTGATTGTAACCTGGGGTCTATAAGTTACTGGGGTCAAGGGAAATTAAATAAAAGATGAACAGAACATGGGCAACCTCGCTCTACTGTGTTAGAAGAAAATGGGTGCCACCTCTCCTGATGTGCAAAAAAGCCCGGGCGCTACCTTAAATGAATAAGTTGTGGGGTGATATAATTCTTAGGATAGACCAATACAACCTTAAAGAGTACTTAAAGGTCCCCTCTACTTCCGAATCTCTTCCTGCTGTTCAAGACCCCAAAAAGGACCTATCCAGGATCCTTGATAGTACAGAAAAACAAACAAAAATGGGGGAGCACAGGTTGAGGGACTAGACAGACGTTTCAAACACTACGATGGTATCGGACTGTGATGTGAAATGAAGTGTAAAATAACGTGAACACTTGCACGGCCTTGTGTAAATGCTTTCACATCAAGGTATCTTTACTTTTGCTGTTTTCTCTTCTGTGTTCTCTCCGCTTGTACTTTTCTTCTCCTCTGGTATGCAGTAAAGCGTCTCCGGTCTTCTCCAGAGGAATGGCTTAAGATGTTGTCCTCAGAGTTAAATGAAATGAAAACAAATACGTGAGGGACAAGACAGAATATATATATAAAATAATTCTGGGATAGACGATTGTATTTAGATCAGAAAAGCAGAGGAATACTGCATCCACTCACACGGACAAGCGTGAGTGACCTCTGGAGGGAGGTGTCTTTGATGGCACCTCACTGCAGGGCTGTCAAGCACCCTTCCTGTTTTTCACACTAAATAATAGGGAAAAAGGGGTTAAGGGGCGGAGGTAGGTTAAAATATAACCATGTGAGGTTAACAGGAGACTCACACGGCCATGTGTGAGTAAGGACTGTAATTGGTATCTCTTCTCCCCTCTATGGAACTCCAAATCCAAACCTTCAGCCGAGTGTGTTAGTCACTCAAATAGTGCCTGGTTCACACGGTGGTACACAAAGGTACACGGGTGAAGTAATCTTGATCTTTATTTAACACCAACAGGACATAGTCCCAACAAAACATTTAAAAAGCACTTAGTCAAAACGACTTAAGAGCTGGGTATGCATAAAAACAGCCAGTCTATCAGAAAATGTTCGTGCAGGATACTCAAGTGCGCAGCTAACTCTCCGCGTCCGGGTGGTGTGCTGCACTCCTACTTCCTGCTCCTGACGGTGGCTGAAGTGGTAAAAAAGTACTCAGGGATAGTAGCAACGCTTTTCGCCCTTCTTGGGCTTCCTCAGGCTCCGTAGAAAGGTATGGCTGGGGTCATAGCCTTATGTAGGGATCCCTCAGCCAATCCGATCATCTCCCTGAGTCCCTCCCTTGCTTGCATGATGTATCTCCATTCGGTCTTCTCAGCTGTCAGATCTCAGTGGCAGTGAGCGCTCGAAAGTCGCGCTCTCATTCCTTACACATTAAGTCCCTTGAAACCATCAAGAATTGGTTGCATGGTTATGATATTGCAATACATAAAGACGTGCACTTTATCAGCACAAACTCTCTGGTCATGTGGACATGTCTTTTACTCTAACAGAGTTCAGCTATGGAATTGATTTAATAAACAGACCCATTACTTGGATACAAGGGTTAACATGTTGCTTAATTCATCACGGAAGTACAAATGGTTATTTCAGAATTAATTTTTAAAAACATATACAAATATTTAAATAAATATATATTAAAAGAGTGAGTATCACTGCTTTTGTGCTAAAAATTATGATGAATGATAAAATTCCTTATATAAAATCCTAAACATTACTAAAACATTTTTCCATATGGATACTTTAAATACATATTTTTCGATGGCTTTGTTAAAAATGTTATACAAAACTTAAACATAGATGTGGTCATAAAGACGTCAAATTGTTGTTTCTGATGATAGGTGTCATCTGAAATAGATCATGACAAAACAGAATAGAGTCAATGTCATATATCAGAATAAATGCATGGTCATGCTCAACTTTATTCTGATAGAACAGCTGATGGCTACTGTATATAAAAACATATGGTAGCACTTAAAGAAATAGACGTGTCCCCAAATGTTGTATGCCTTGCGAGACATACTGTCTGCTAGATGATGGCCCCGAGGTCTATGTCTATATTTAGACCTCTCTCCTGAACCTAGAGTACACAGTTATAACTGTGATTCCACAACCAAGCACTATTATTATTTATAGATGCATATTCTTCGTACTATCTCGATGTTATACATTTTCATCCCTAATGGTTAGGTAAAAGCAATACCGATAGGCTTGCACTAACCTTTCGATATGACAGTGATATGTGCCCATTGGCCCTATTCTTCTTCAGTGGCTGGCATGATATGTTTGTTTAAACTGTTTAAATTATGTTAATATTAATAAAATAGCAGGTTTGTATTATTAGGACTTGGGAACAATAGCCTAAAGAAGCAGGGGAATTGAGGAATCTGAAAATCATGAGTGTAAGGCCTCGGCCATGCTCCCTGCTTGCTCGCTGAGGCGCGCTGAGGCTCAGGGAAAGCGGGTGCTTTCCCTGGCCTTGCGGTTGCTTACCGCACGCGCTGTCAGTGGGCCGTCAGGGGGCGGGCCGGGGGCGGGCACGTCACTGGCCGGGGGCGAGCCAGTGACGTCACGGAACTGGTTCGCCCTCATTGGGCGAACCGCTCACGTGACCGGCCTGTCGCGCCGGCAAGCGGGGGAATTTTAAATTCCCCTAAGACCTACGCTTCCACGCGCTTGCAGAAGCATAGGTGAGCCCCTACTAAAGCCGCTCTAATTGCGACTGTAGGGGCTCAGTGCTGAGCAGGAGCGCGCAAGAGCGCGCTTCCGCCAGCAAGCAGGGAACATGGCCGAGGCCTAACACACCATGCTATAGCTACTATGGTTTGTAGTCATACCATTTATGTATGAATAATTAGAAATGTTTTTTAGAGAGGTAGCTAAGGTTTTCCTACTTATTTATTAGTAGCTTTCCTGAGCCAGAGAATTAGGACACGATGGGCTTATAAACACCTATCTTAGTGAAGATAGACTTTGGGTAGAAAGTCAGCCTTGTCTTTGGATATCCTTAGTTCAAGGGCAGATGTAAGTTAATGCCTGAGAATGCACCTTGTGCATTGTGCTATAACCCCCTTGCCATGTAACATCATGATATCTAAACCATAGACAGTAGGGTATACAACGGCTAGATGCATAATTACTTATCATAATTGCTTAGTATTAGACATATAAGTGTAATTCAGAGTTTGAGGCTCAATTTTGCAACAATATAAATGAAGATTTGACACTACATAGATTACAAATATAATGCTGACACTTTGCATGAGGTTCAAAACTTTTATTATTGTCAAGTAATACTCTAATTATTTAGAGTACTGTTTTTATGCACATGTAATTCATTTAGCAAGTTCCCCCGGCAACACCAAATGAAAAACCTAAAAATGTTGGATCTTGAAATGTATTTTATCTCCATGTCAATATTTATATTGTTACTTCTCTGAACTGCATTACAAGATCAATTGTCTATACGTGTGTAAAGAATATTGCTTTATTTCTTTATGTATTCTTTATTTTATCGACTAAGCTGAAAATTGTTTACATACCATAGGAAGGATTAGCTCAAATATCCTGGGTTAAAAATGGTCCCTGTTCTACCTATTTTTCCTCAATTCCCTTCCACAATCTGCTAGTACTTACTAGTGTGCCATAATGGTGGTATTGTTGCTAAATTTAGTTTAAAATCCACAGCTGTCTGTGAAAGAAAATAACTGATTAAATAATAAAAATGTAAAAGTATAAAGCTCTTTGTTATAGGAAATGACAGGTGAGATAGCACTCTAAGCAATTACACAGGTAACTGAATTCTGCCAAATAGGCTCACAGTGTTCCTACTAGAAGGTTCAATAAGGATTATTTATTTATGGATGAAAAGTAATGAATTCTTGTTAATACACTGAATTGTTAATGTCACAGTTGGGTGAAAAGACCATGCCATTAGTTATGTTTTAAATTTTAAAATTGTATAGAGATGAAAGCTTAGAAAAGGTAACTTAATGGTCTGACTGTGTGATCGGGAAGTGAGGGAATGGCTACAATTATGCACTTTTATGCTGAAAGGCCAAATGTCCGCTCCAAGGAATAACTTGTCAGAATTTGTTTTAAATATCCCAATATATATAACCCTTCATCACACTATTATTTAATTATGCATCTTAAAGATGTAGTTCAAGCTGCTGTTTAAAAAAAAAAATTCTATTCAATATGTACATCAATACAATCTACACACTGACAAGTGATTAGCTAAGTTGCCAATCGATCCGTTCTCTTGTAATCGATCGCTTAAGATTCGGCTCAGGGGTTCTTTATATCACTGTTAGGGCTGCAGAAGATTACCCAAGATGCAAAGTTCTGTGTGGAAGATCGTGTGGCCAGGCAGGCACTAGATACAATTGGTACACTGCTAGAGGAAGGGCAGGGCTCAAGAGCCAGAGCTTGTCTCAGAAGAGGAAGGGGATGTGACTTTGTAAATGGTTGCTTTTTAAAAAAAATGCTACAAGTACTGTATTTTCTCATACTACAGACATGATTTTTTTTAAAAAAACCCACCTGTAGGATATTGCTCGAACTGCAGCTTTAAAAGAGCAATTCATGCACTTTTTTTATTTATTATTTATTTTTTACATAGGATTGAAACAAGGGGTCTCCGGAGCAGAATCCCATTAATTTCAGCTCCGGTGACCCCTTGCTTCCTGAGATACAAACCTCCGAAAGGGGTGCCGGTATCTCTGCAAAGTTTAACACTCCCGCGTCACATGGGCCAATAGGAAGCCACACAGTATGATGTCACGGCTTTTTGTTGGACCGCAGGGTATGGTAGCTTTGAAATGCCACCATTACATGAAGGTATGTAGAAAGGAGAAGGAGCACAGCTATCCGCATCCCAGGTGCAAAAAATGAATGAGGGCAACTCCAATTGCGATAAAAATAAGTGTTGCTTTAATTAATCAGCTTGGCAATGGGGTAGGACAACGCACCAACGCGTTTTGTCCCGCAGGACTTTCTCCATGTGTGGAGGACATGTAACAGCATACAATTTAACATAAAAAATTTCTCGCCAAAATCGTCCCACAGTGACATCATCACTGCGCGACCCGGAACTGAGTCGCGTCATCAATGCGCTTACCCGACCTGAGTCACGCAAATAGAAGACATAACACATGGAGCAGTATGATTGGCTACCATACAATAACATTGAATACAACAACTTTAATCAAATGGACATGAACATTTAAAATAAACAACCACATACTATAGACAATTAAAAAACTCAATATGAACTAAAAGGATATACACTGGTAACATAAACCTCGTGGACTATGAAACTAAGGCAAAACTAAAACAACATGAAAAGATATATATACTATAATAATGAGCACCAGATACCACAGAAAACCAAGATGGAAACTACTGAAATAAAGAGTGATATTAGATCTGGACTAGATATTAAAGAACACAAGTTGTCCAGGTTTTTTGATTATAGATACACACATATATTTCCCTTGCTTATGTAGGATAGAGGGTTATTACACCTTTAGTGGACTTAGATAAACTAATATATATGTTGTACACCAGTGCTAATACACACCTAATATGATTTAGAGATCTAATATCACTCTTTATTTCAGTAATTTCCATCTTGGTTGTCTGTGGTATCTGTAACCTGTAACCTGAGCGGAGCGGCTACCGGCACTTCCTACCTATGTCGGCTTGTTCTTTTCCGGGCTCGGTGCAGGGGTTTTCGCGTGGCCTCTTATCTGATCCAGCGCAGCATCTCCTCAGATGACGCAGCGTATTGACGTTGCGGCCTCACATAAAGACAACACGGCACCATGCGGCGCCACTTTGTCATGAAAATATGATGTCATGAGAGACGCATGCGCGAGGCGGTGGTGCATGGAAGCTTGAAGCTTGAGCTCCAGCCTGCCGGCGCAAATAATTAAATAAATACCGTAATTTTCGGCATAAATTTTAGCAGCAAAAGGCAGCCTCTGTTGTCCGAACAGTAGGGGATGCCGCTGGCCACAAGGAGGGGCAGAAGAGTCACCTCAGTCGCAAATTATTTCCATAAAACTCCTCACAATACACCTGCAACAATGGCGACTGGCGGGAAAAGCAAGGCAAGCAGGAGCAAAGACAGACCCCCCCCCCCAAGGGTCAACGATAATGGAGATGCAGACACAGACACAGAAGTGGACGCTGGCAGACCACCTTCAGGGTCTGGGGACCAGGAGTGGGCTAGGGTTAAGGACATTAAAGAACTATGTGGGAAAATGAGAAAGTTCTTTAAATCAGAGCTCTGGGCTCTGCGGAAGGACCTTGACGCCCTGGGGGAGCGGACAAACACACTGGAAGTGAAATCAGACAGCCTTGCACCAAATTAAAGCTGAGGAGGCCTCTCTATCTGCTCAATTAAGAGATATGGGGGATAAGCTGGAGGACTCAGACAACAGAGACAGGAGAAATAACCTCCACATCAGTGGGGTACCGGAAGCTGTAACAGACCCAGAAGACTTTGTTGCACGCTGGGTGGAACACCTAATACCAGACCTAATACCTGAGATGGATAGACACCTGGATAGGTACCATAGGGCCCTCAGTTCTCGCCCTCAGCCCAGGGACCCCCCAGGGATATTATTGTCCGGTTCCACTTCTTTAAAACGAAGGAATCCATCTCCAGAATCACCAGGAACCAAAAATGTGTTGAGTTCGACGAGGTCCAGTTCCAAGTCTTTCAAGACATAGCTTTGACTATGCTGGCCAGGAGGAGAAGTCTGGGGCCAGTCACGAAAACACTGAGGGACAACAACCTAAAATACCATTGGCTGTTCCCCTTCGCATTGCTAGTAATAAAGAATGGAGTTGCACATACCTAACGTAAGCTTGAAGATGGGTACACATTCCTCCGCAAGATGGGCCTGGGACAGCCCTCTGGGTCTCCCCGGATCTCCCCCCATGCCTCCCCAGGGAGAGGAGAGGTGCCACCAACTACCTGGAACAGAGCTGGATCCGTGTCCGTCCCCTCCGGTACCAAGATGTAATCCACGACAGCCAAGCCTAAGCCGAGCCCCGTCGTCCAGGTCGGATACGTTGGAGTGGCGGTGCTTCCCTTGGCCCACCTTGATGAACCATACCTGTGGTCCGGTTGAAAAAGCAACGCTCCTGTAATGCCATCGGACAGTTGCCGCATGGACTCCCTGGACGATCCACTGAAATTTTGAAGTGGCGGCCATCTTACCTTCACGCTGAGCGGGAACCTCCGAGGATTAGCGCGGGACCGCAAGCCACACCTCCGAACAGCTCAACGGAAACCCTCAAAATGGCGGCCTCCCTTCCCCTTCCGGTTCCTCCACCCCTCTTCCGGTGCCTCGCGATGACGCGAAACGCACTGATTGGTCGAGGGCGGAGCAGAGATGGTGCGGCGGAGGCGGGGAGGGAGGGGAATACGGAGCAGCTCAAAGGCCTAATAAGCTGCAGTGACAACACAGCCGTACATATACATGCAGGAGGGCCATAATATAGTGTGCATAATAAAGGCTTCCGAGCCACATTAGTCTCGTGGGGAGGGGTGGGGTGGTGGTGGGGGGGGGGGAGACGGACAGTCCTAGCCAATGTTTTATTAAGGGTTGAAAGGTGGGGCAGTCCGGACGGACGAACAGGGTCAAAGCCAGGCATCAGTGGCCCTCCCCATAAGAGACTCCAGCTATAGAGAGGGATGCTTCCCTCCTCAAAGCTGATTTCGCCCCAGTTAGAAGACGAGCTCGCGGGCTACGGGGGTTACCCGGGGGTGGGTAGGAGGGTTTAATAAAAATAGCAGGGGATCAACATACATTAATCCTTTTTTTTTTTTTTTAAAAGACCAGAGATATAGATATGGGAGCAAGGACACGGGATGCGGGAAGGGATATAGATTAGCTATAGTCAAGGGTATAGTTAGGGGAGTACTGGGGTAGATTATATCGTTAAGGGTATGGGCATACTTGAGTCAGGCATGAAGGTATAGGATGGACATGCTCACACATCCTTACAAGTCTACATCTGACATTTTAAACTAATTTTCATGCTGTTTGAGATTCTAGGTGTTCGTGTAAATCCATGATTTTTCTTCTATTACCTGCAAATGTTAGAAGTTAAAGTTTTGCCGGTACAAGTTATTATGCAATGTTATGCCGGTACAAGTTAATGTAAATTGTTTCAGAATGCGCCGGCGGGGACTACCCCCCGCTGCAGGCGTCTCCATCTTCGACCCATACCTTTGAGATGGGTTGTTTTCAAGTCCCAGGGAGGCTTGTCCCTAGGGACACAGATCAGTCCAGTTATTTGGACGATCGGTTTGGCCTCACCTATGGGCATAAGGATCCCACAGGGGCTGACCCAGATGGGATCCTATTGAGTCGTTGTTTAAATGCTAATAGAGATGCTATGCTTAAGCTGACATTGTTGTCTTTATGTTTTTTGTTTGTTATATGTTCCACCACCCCCTCCCCATCCTCATGTATTCCCCCCTCCATCCGGTCCTCCCCTCATTCCCTCCCCCACCCCGGTGGAGAGGGGAGAAGCCTTAGACAGTCCCAATGGAGCCTCCATCGTCATTGTGCCTATCTATTCAGCGGACGGATATCTCGTTCCTGGGAGTAGGGTAAGACTATTGCTCACGATTCGCACTTCACACCTGTTAACATTAAATGGCCCTTAACATTGTCTCACATAATGTGAAAGGCTTTAATAGCCCCGTCAAACGCAAACTAGCATTTACAGAATATAAAAGGCGGGGTGCCGATATATTGATGCTCCAAGAGACGCATTTCAGCGATAAATGTGCCCCCCGCTTCATGGATAAGCAATACTCTCAGTCCTACCTCTCCGGCCCCCGAAAAAAAGAAGGGGATTGCTATACTTTTCCACAACAAGACCCCCTTTGTGGCTAAGACAGTATGGAAGGATAGAGAAGGCCGATACATTATTCTGACTGGTTACATACACGAGCAACCTATCACTTTAGCAGCCATTTATGCTCCCTGCGAGCAAGGCGAAATTCTTCGACACCTTCTTTCAATCCCTAAACACTCTGGCACATGGACATATAATTGTTGCAGGGGACTTCAATGTAGCCCTTCAGCCTGCAATAGATAGGTATAGCCCCCTAGAGAGAATAACAAGAAAGTACTGTCCTCTCTGAATTCGGGCCTCCGGAAAAAACACTTAAGTGATATTTGGAGAGAGTTACCCGCTAGATAGGGATTATACATTTTACTCCCAACCTCACAATTCATACAGTAGAATCGACTACTTCTTCATTTCTATTAGACTGGTCCCATTGGTTGCCCGAGCAGAAATCCATGATATTTCATGGTCAGACCATGCACCTATTGAGCTAAGGTGTAACCAAATTAAACATGACAGGCTCGGAGCGAACTGGAAACTGAATGAATCCCTTTTAAAAATCTCTGATATATGCGAACACATTGGACAGGAAATTAACCAATTCTTTGAAATCAACACAGGCTCTGTGGAATCCCATTGTTCTCTGGGAGGCTCACAAGGCGACCCTTAGAGGCATGTTGATTAGCGTCGCGGCGAGACGCCAGCGGGAAAGGGATGCCAAAATTGTCACCCTTCAGTCCAAATTAAGCTCCCTCTCCGTGAGCCACAAAAAAAGGCCGGACCCGAAAGTCTTAAAGGACCTCAAGATCGAATTAAATATGCTTCTGACTTCCAGGGCATTATGTTGGTCCAAGAGGAAATTTTCCGGGAAGGCTAACAGGCCAGATACGATGCTAGCCCGATTGCTATGAAACAGACAGGCCAACTATAATATTCAGGCGATAAGATTGAAATCGGGATCCACATCGGCCAACCCCAAAATTATTGTTGACGAATTTGGTAAATTCTATGAATCTCTATACAATGGAGAGAAAGTGGCACACACATCCAAAACGAGTAAAGCCTTGGGAGATTTCCTGGCAAACCCGAACCTGGCAAGATTTACTGATGAGGACAGAGAGAGTCTGGGTGCGGATTTTACTATGGAGGAACTAGCTACGGCCATTAAGGAATTAAAGCCGACGAAGGCCCTGGCCCGGGCGGCTTCTCGGGGATATACTATAAAAAATTCAGCAAAGTATTAGCCCCTAGGCTGCTCCACATGTGTAACGCAATCTTAGCGGGAGCCCCGGTCCCCAGCGAGATGCTTTGGGCGCCTATATCATTAATTCATAAGTCAGGCAAGGATCCGCTGGACTGCAAAAGTTATAGACCAATCTCCCTGATCAATACGGATATTAAAATCTACGCGAAACTACTGGCCAATAGACTAAGTCAGATCCTGCCCAGACTGATACATCCAGATCAAGTCGGGTTTATTAAAGGTAGACAAGCAGCGGATAACACCCGACGAATCATTGATCTGATAGAATTGGCTAACAGAGGAAAATCACAAAATATGATGTTAAGTCTGGATGCAGAAAAGGCATTCGACAGGATCGACTGGCCGTATTTAAAAGAGACGCTCGGGGCATTTGGCTTTGGATAGGGTGAGTAGTGCGATCATGGCACTTTACTCAGGCCCCACTGCTAGGGTCATACACCAGGGCTTTCCATCTGCCCAATTCCAAATTAAAAGCGGCACGAGACAGGGGTGCCCATTATCCCCCCTCCAGTTCACCCTCTGTATTGAGCCCTTAGCAGCGCAGATCCGTAGCTGCCCAGACATAGTAGGTATAGATATTATTAGTTCGCAATCCCACAAGGCAGCCCTGTACGCTGATGACATCCTATTATTACTCTCGCAGCCCCTCACCTCTCTGCCAAATCTCGTCGATTTGCTAGATAAATTTACAAAAATATCTGGATTCAAAATCAATCATTGTAAATCTGAGGCCCTCAACATCAGCCTCCCCAAGGCGGTGGAAAAGCTACTTAAGCTAAATTTCGATTTTAACTGGAAACAAAACCAGATTAAGTATTTGGGAGTCCACATTACCAGAGATGTTAAAGACATATATAAGGCAAATTATCCCCCCTTAATTCGATCTCTCAAAGCTGACATCCTGAAATGGTCATCCCAAAGAATTTATTGGATAGGCAGGATACAAAGTATCAAAAATGAATCTTCTCCCCCATATCCTATACCTATTCCAAACACAACCGGTGCCACTGAGACTGAAAGATTTACTCTCGCTGCAGTCTGACATCTCCAAATTCATATGGGGGGGCAAAAAACCGAGAGTAAATAAATCAACTATGAAGCGACCCTCTACAGAGGGAGGCCTGGCGGTGCCTTGCCTGTTATCCTATTACAAAGCGGCACAATTAAGCCAAATTGTTCAATGGCATTTCAACCCTACATTGAAAAGGTGGGTGAAACTGGAAAAAAGCACGTAGAGGTGCTGACATGTCGTTTTCCTCTATGACCAACTCGCTGTCGATATGGAATACATCAAAGCACAGACACTTCTTTACCACTAAAAACTCCCTGATGTCCCCCCTATGGGGGAATCCTGACTTTGCTCCAGGCCTGCTGTATGGTAGTTCTTCTCTTTGGAAAAAAGTTGGTCATCTACGTCTTAAGGATCTGGAGGGCAATAGCAAAAAGGTTAAATCGTTCAAGCATATTAGATCCGAAAAGAATATCCCTCACTCCGAATTTTTAAATATATACCAAGCTACAGCCAAAAGCTCAATTTGCACCACACTAAAGGAGAATGCATATAAGGTCCTAATGAGATGGTACCACACCCCACTAAAATTATCAAGGTATGTGCCAGGACTCTCCCCGCTGTGCCCTCGACAGTGTGGAGAGTCGGCCGACCTGTTACATATGCTGTGGTCTTGCCCACGGATCGCCCCTCTGTGGGAAGAAATTCGAGATTAGATTCAGAGGATCTTGGGCCTCCAATCCCCCTAGACCTGGTTGTTTTTACTAAATAGACCACTGGTGGGGCTGCCAAAAGCAAACAATAAGTTAATCGGGCACCTTGCCCTGGCGACCCAGTGCGAGATCGCAGCAATATGGAAACTTAATGAGATTCCATCCCCAAGATTCGGAACAGGATTTGGTATGTCTGCCAGATGGAAAAATTAACGAGTCTGGTTAACGACACTGGCATCAACTATCTAAATATCTGGGTACCTTTGTTGGCCCAGTCAGACATCCCCGGGGTGGAGCGTGCCACAATATGGCATTGATAGTTCTGGATGCATTCTCCTTTGGTGGGTCCAGAGCATACCTCACTCTAGCGCTGAGAACACAGACAATACAAACAACTGAGCTGCAAAAACCCTAGATGCCAAGGAAACAAGAACGTGCTCTAACAGACAGGTTCTGGAGGCCCCATCTGGGGAGATCCCTCCCTCCTTCCCTAAGGGTAACCACACTTACCAACTCCCTATCCTCCCCCCCCCCACAGTCACCCCCCGCCCCTCCCATCCTTGGGTACGTTACGTAAGAACCTATATATGTGAGAGTTACCAAGTTACCGAGAGTCATGTGTTGTCCCAGTCCGTCTTGTCTTGTGTCGTCCTGTTGTCACTTTCAACACAATGTCATATCTCTGTTGATTAGTTGACTCATATTCTCACTGCATTTGTCTATGCTATGTTATAATTGTATCTGAACATTACTTGAATAAAAATACAAGTTATAAAAAAAAGAAAATGTAATGTTATTTCACATCGCAACGCCATGATAACGTGACGCTGAAAAAGGAGATGTCTTCAGACAGGCGAGAGACAGTTATAGAGGCCCCGCGCTCTCCCCTGGTAAGTATCACTGGAACAAGGGAGGGTCCCCGGAGCTGAAATTAATGGGGTTCAGCTCCAGAGACCCCCTGCATCAATCCTATGTAAAAAAAAAAAAATACCCTAAAATATTGTCTGCTTTTATTGTCAACAACTGAGTCACCTGTGATGAAGCACAGATATCCTTAAAACATGACCTGTTGGCCCTGGATGACTGGAGTTTGTACCCTGTACTGAACCATTAAAGCAGCTGCCGTTTAGGAACCTTGTAGAGGCATTTAATTAACCATGTCACCACTAGTGATTATGCAGTTCATGTAAAATTAAATGTATTATATTAGAAAAATTATGGTTTTAGTATAAGAAGTAAACATATTTGCTATGTGGAAATTCTATACAGGCATACCCCGCATTAACATACGCAATGGGACCGGAGCATGTATGTAAAGCGAAAATGTACTTAAAGTGAAGCACTACCTTTTTCCACTTATCAATGCATGTACTGTACGGCAATCGTCATATACATGCATAACTGATGTAAATAACACATGTGTAACAGGCTCTATACTCTCCCCGCTTGCGCACAGCTTCGGTACAGGTAGGGAGCTGGTATTGCTGTTCAGGACGTGCTGACCGGCGCATGCGTGAGCTGCCGGTTTCCTATTGAGCGATATGTCCTTACTCGCGAGTGTACTTAAAGTGAGTGTCCTTAAACTGGGGTATGCCTGTATTTAGAGAACATAGTAAGGATCACAAAATAAGAAATATTATCACTTACATAAACATAGCTACGCTCATTTCTATTAAACAATGTATCTGGGCAACAAAGTAGAATTCTGAATGGTAACCCTCAGCTCTTGCCCTCTAGGGTCCCCAGAAGGGCGTTACATTTTTAGCATTACGTTATCGCCATTTTACGTATCGTTATCCGTAACGCGTATCCTTAAAGGTCTATTGCATTATGAAGTCCTGGCATTTACCTGGAAAATAGCAGAGCAATAAATTTGAATGTTTGTTTTGCTTACGCATATGCAAATCCTATGGTAATGAGCTGATTACCTATCATCAGAGACCCTCAGACTCCATTCGTGTTAGCGCATGGGAACAATGCTACGATATTTAAGACCTTCCAAAAGCTGGTATTGCCAACATCCTGATCCTGATTATCATTGAGTTTTTTCTGTGAATAGCCTAGAAGCAATGTAATGACTACAAATATAAATATTAGGGATCATATAAATGTCTGAAACACATCAATCTATTATGGTTTTTAGTGATTAAAGTGATATTTTTGTCTGAACTAATATGGTATATAATGTAATAATTACTGTAAGTCTAAAAATGTAAAATTTGACAATATTATAGTAAGATTTGCATTCACTTTTGGCAAAGGCAAATCGCATGCTTTAATAACGAGCGTTAAAGTTTGACCAATACGCATGTACAGTTTATTTGAAAACGCGTCTCTGAGAGATGAAAATATCCATTACTGGCGTTGTACTTTGATGAATGGATGTAATTTTTTGTATCTCATTAGTTTTGAGGACACCCATTAATAAGACATAAAACAATCATTCACTATTCCGTAACACACATTATTAGCACAAAAACGATGGACTTCTATGGAACTATCCATAATATCTTTAAAGGATTGCCTTTGATTCAGTGTTATGCCAGGGAGATTACATTTGTTATTCATGGTTATATGCAGTCCTGTGTCCAGGGATGCCAATAGTGGGGGAGAGCTGGGACAAATGTCCCGGGGCCCGGCGGCTGTGGGGGGCCTGACCGGTGCTGGAAGTTCGTTGTGCCCAACATCTGTGTCCGGTTGCCAGGCCTCTGTTGGCTGCCAGGTACCAGCTATTCCCAGCTATAACCCAGCCTTCACTGGAAGCCCCGCCCATATGCTCATGCACATGCCCAACTTCCGCATCCACCTGGGCTCGCCCCAAGTAAAGGTAAAATGTGTGTGTTGGGGATTATTGTGTGTGTATTGAGGGAGGGGGGTTATTATGTGTGTATTGGGGAGGGGGTAATTGTGATTGTATATTAGAGAAGGGGGGTTATTATGAGTGTATTTGGGGGTCATTGAGGGGGGAAGTGGAGTGTGAAGAAGGGATAGGGGAGAGAAATACATGAAGTGGAGCGTGTGAGAGGTGGGGGTGTAAAGGGGGTAGTGAGAAAGGGGGGAGGAATACATGGGGAGAGGTTGAGGTGTAAGAGGGAGGAAGGCTGGGGTGTAAGAGAGGGAGCGGGAGAGGTGGGGTATAAGGGAAGGGGAGAGCTGGGGTGTAAGAGAGGGAAGGGGGAGAGGTGGGGGTGAAAGAGAGATAAGGGGGAGAGTAGGAGTGTAAGTGGAATGGGGAGAGTTGGGGGTGTGAGGGAGGAGGTATGAGAGAGGAGAAGGTGAGATGTGAGGGAGGGCGGGTAGGTGGGGTGTGAGGGATAGTGGAGAGGTAGTAGGGAGTGGGGAGAGATTGTGAAGGCGAGAGAGAGGTGGGGGCATAAAGGAGAGGGTGTGAGGAAGGGGGTATGAGGGATGGGGAGAGGTGAGGGTATGAAGGAGGGGGAGAGATGAGGTATGAGGAGGAGAGGTGGGATGTGAAGGAAGGGGGAGAGGTGATGGAGGAGAGGTGTGGTGTAAGGGAGGGGAGAGGGGGAAGTGTGAGGGAGGAGTGAGGGTGTGTGAGGGAGCGGGGGGGTCTAAGAAAGGGATGGGGAGAGGTGGGGGTGTAAGAGAGGGAAGGGGGAGAGCTGGGGTGTAAGATGAAAGGGGGAGAGTGAGAAGGGGAGTGTAAGAATGGTGAGAGAAACAGATGGGGTGGGAGTGATGTGTGTGAGAAGGGGGAATGTAAAAGAGAGAGGGGCAGTATAAGAGAAAGAGGGGGGGATACATGGGGGCGGGTTGGTGGAAACTCTAGTCCTCCTGGGTCCTGGGAAAGCTGTCCGCATCCTTGCCCAGGGCTGCTGAGAGGGTGGACAGCCAGTATTGGGGACAGCCCAGGCCCCCTGCCGGTCACGTGTCACTGTCGGCGGCCGTGTCAAACAAAAAAAAAACCTGCTGAAATGCTTTAGGAGGGGAGATCCAATCAGGGCCTTCCTCGTGGGCAGGGACCAATAGCTAATATAGGCGACTGCACAGGTGGGAGAAATGTGTTTGAATGTTATTACAAAGTGTATGCTTCCCGGAAATCAAAACAACTGGTCAAGATATACAGTTAGTTCCGTAAATAATTGGACACTGACACAATTTTCATAATTTTGGCTCTGTACGCCACGACAATGGATTTGAAATGAAACAACTGAGATCCAATAGAAGTGCAGACTTTCAGCTTTAATTCAAGGGGTTGAACAAAAATATTGTATGAAACGTTTAGGAATTGCAACCATTTTCATACACAGTCCCCTTATTTCAGGGGCTCAAATGTAATTGGACAAATTAACACAATCATAAATAAAATGTTCATTTTTAATACTTTGTCGAGAATCCTTTGCAGGCAATGACTGCTTGAAGTCTGGAAATCATGGACATCTGTCACGGGAGATTCCTGTGGCGGGTAGGATCTCGGTGGCCGGAACAGCACGAGCGTAGTAGGGGTCACAAGCAGGGGTCCGAGGCAGGCGGCAGGTAGCGAAGTCAGGAAACAAGCAGAGGTCCGAGGCAGGCGGCAGGTAGCGAAGTCAGGTAACAAGCAGAGGTCGGCAACGAAGAGACTGGAATAGGACAGAGGAGCAAGGACAGGTCTGGGGCAGGGACTGAGAACAGGAACAAACAGGGACAAGCCAGATTACCAGCAAGGGCTTTTACTGTGAACAGACTTCTATAATACAGGTACAGGTACAGAAACAGATCAGGAATCAGAGGCATGTGCATTAGGAGTCTGACTTCAAGCAAAGGCAATTGAATAAACCAGGAAGCAGAAGCTATAAAGGACAGAGACAGGAGCAACAAGAAGACAGACAGGCAGACAGAGGAACCCAGAGGAAACAGAAGACAGCAGCACACCCAGTGGACAAAGAAGAACTATGGCTAAGCAGGAGATCTAGGCGATCCTGACAACATCATCAAACGCTGGGTTTCCTCTTTTGTGATGCTTTGCCAGGCCTTTACTGTAGCTTCTTCTCGATCGGGTTGAGATCAGGTGATTGACTCGGCCATTGCAGAATATTCCACTTCTTTGCCTTAAAAAATCTCCTGGGTTGCTTTCGCAGTATGTTTTGGGTCATTGTCCATCTGTAAAGTGAAGCGCCATCCAATCAACTCAGCTGATTTGGCTGAATCTGAGCAGACAATATATCCCTATACACTTCAGAATTCATCCGGATGCTTCTGTCTTCTGTCACATCATCAATAAACACTAGTGACCCACTGCCATTGTAAGCCATGCATGCCCATGCCATCACACTGCCTCCACTGTTTTACAGATGATGTGGTATGCTTCAGATCATGAGCCGTTCCAAGCCTTCTCCATACTTTTTTCTTCCCATCATTCTGGTTCAGGTTGATCTTAGTTTCATCTGTCCAAAGAATGCTGTTCCAGAACTGGGCTGGCTTTTTTAGATATTGTTTGGCAAAGTGTAATCTGGCCTATCTATTCTTGAGGCTTATGAATGGTTTGCACCTTGTGGTGAACCCTCTGTATTTTCTCTCGTGAAGTCTTCTCTTTATGGTAGACTTGGATAATGATATGCCTACCTCCTGGAGAGTGTTCTTCACTTGGCTGGATGTTGTGAAGTGGTTTTTCTTTACCATGGAAAGGATCCTACGATCATCCACCACTGTTGTCTTCCGTGGACGTCCAGGCCTTTTTGTGTTGCAGAGCTCACCAGTGCATTCTTTTTTTCTCAGAATGTACCAAACTGTTGATTTGGCCACTCCTAATGTTCTTGCTATCTCTGTAATGGATTTTCTATATTTTTGTAGCCTAAGGATGCCCTGTTTCACCTGCATTGAGAGCTCCTTTGACCGCATGTTGTGGGTTCACAGCAACAGCTTCCAAATGCGAAAGCCACACCTGGAATCAACTCCAGATCTTTTACCTGCTTAATTGATGATGAAATAAAAAAGGAACAGCCCACACCTGTCCATGAAGCAGCTTTTGAGTCAATTGTCCAATTACTTTTGGTCCCTTGAAAAAGAGGGGGCTACATATTAAAGAGATGTAATTCCTAAACCCTTTCTCCAATTTGGATGTGAATACCCTCAAATTAAAGCTGATAGACTGCACTTTAAGCCCATATTCATTATTTAACTGTAACTTGAATTTATTTTGGTACACAGCCGAAATAACAAAACTAGTAATAGTGTCCAATTATTTCCGGACCTAACTGTACATACTGTGTATATATATATATGTGACCACACCTATAACCCACACCTAGGAGCCCTACGCAAGATCGCCAGGAAACTACAACCCATCCTCCAGGAAGATACAAGACTGCAACAGGTCTCCCTGAAGCACCCTTATTATCATACAGACAACCCCATAATCTCAAGAATACTATGGTGAGGAGTAAAGTATTCAGCAGTACAACTGAATGCGGGACAAAACCATGCCAGGACCCAAGATGCAAAACCTGCGCAATGCTCTACACAGCGGACACAATACAAATACCACACAGGAATCGGGAATACAAAATCAGAGGAAGGTTCACCTGTTCTTCCAGCAATGTCGTGTACCTCATCATGTGCATGAAATGCCCAGGGGGCTGCTACTACATAGGTGAGACAGGGCAGGGGCTAAACAAGAGAATGAACCTGCATCGCCACAGCATCACATGCGGTACAAGAGACAGTCCTGTTGGCGAACATTTCTCTGACTCTGGCCATAAGATGAACGATCTGAGGGTTGACATACTCAAAGGTAATCTTAAAACCCCGAAAGAGAGACGGTTGCATGAATACAAATTTATGCAACAGTTCGGGACACTTAGCAGTGGCCTAAACAGAGATCGAAATTTTATGAGTCATTACTGACACTAGTGAACTCTCGTCCCATGAGCGCTAAAGGCCATGTCTGTACATACTGTGCTATATGTATGCACACACAGCTGTCTCTCACACATACTAATACTCCTTGTTTTTCCATCCCTATACACCAATAGGGACCACTTAGGATCCACACACACTTTTAGTTGTGCTACAAACTCTCACATTTCCACGCCCACCCACCCACACCATTTATATCCACTCCCACTCCACACACACCTTGTGTAAAGCACTGTATATACTGTGGGCTCTCCATTCATTTTTATTCACACTGATACACATACACACTCTTTCTTCACTTGCTTTCAGTAACCTTTTGACACCTCTAGCCATAAAACACATCCACACCGGGGGAAGGAACAGCACAGATAACATTCCAATAGACACTGTTTTTAAGTATACCTTTTGCTTATTCATTGTAACATCGCCGGAAGAAGAGATCAGTGTATCTCGAAAGCTCGCACAAATAAAAGCATTTCGTTAGCCACAGAACGGTATCATCTATTTATTTTTTGATTATTGAAGCTCGGCTAACACTGTACTGATACCTCTACATATATATATACAGTGTTCGACAAACCTATACATTTGCTTTCCCCGGGCGAGTGGATTTAACCCCCGGGCGAGTAAATATTGGCCCAAGCAGCACACATTTGGTACTAGGTGGCGAGTAGATTTTTTTGTGTGGCGAGTAGATTTTTTGGTGATTTGTCAACCAGTGTGTGTGTGTGTGTGTGTGTGTGTGTGTGTGTGTGTGTGTGTGTGTGTGTGTGTGTGTGTGTGTGTGTAGATTCAGCTTAATGTCACTTACTTTGTAATGTGAAACCAGCAAGAGTATGTGTGAGGTCAATTTTCTAGTGGATAGCACTGTAAATCATTTATTTACTTCACACTTCATAATGAAATAGTGATAAATTATTTCATCAGACGTGATAAATCCATTATCACTGCTGAAATTCAGTAGTTTGAATCAGATAAAGCATTGTGGCATGGGAGCAGAGCCATGGGGCTAAGAATAATATTGGGGGGAAAATTATGCATTCTGAAAACTATTGTACACACTGATATTGAGCACCATTTTCTTCACAAATTCTATTCTGAAAACTATGCAGATTAAAGTTATCTAAAGTTGTAGTACAAATACTGCACTTGAATTTGTCTGTAGATGTTGCTGTAAATTGAGACTTGATATTAGCAAAACCAAATTCAAACCCAACACAACAGCTTAAAGATTTTTAAAAACGAAAACCTAAAACTATTTAGAAAGAAAACCAAAAACACCGAATTATTGAGCCATATCTTTAATGTCTTTTTTAATAAGGTAATGATATATGTCTTTTTTTCCTCTTACTAGTGTAATCCCCTGAGTGAGGAGATCCACACAATCTCGCTGCCCCCTGTCAGGTTCCTCTCCCAATGTGCTATGAACATGTGACTTTTAATGGACATGATAGCAGCCAATGATAATGGCTGTGGAAGAGGTGCTGTGGAAGAGGTGGGACCAAGAGGGAGAGAAGCCTTTAAAAAGAGGAGATCAAATCTGCACGGACCTAGTGCTATCAGGTTCAGTCAAGGATTGCAGATTGTGCACATGGCGGCAGGAGCAGCGGGTCACAATGATGTAGAATTCCAGGGCCATCGGAGGGGACCCTCAATGGCTACAAAGCACAATGGTACAGAAGCGCCCTTTTTGAAGAACAGGCATTCAACAGTTAGTACACAAAGAGCTCCCACAGTGTGTCGGCACCATCACTAAGCCCTTATACCTAGAATTGGTGGCTAACGCACTACTGACACCAACTTACACTAGCGCAGCATTATTGGGAACTGTATTATCATTGTATGTTATATGTGGTGATCCTCTGCTGAGGACCACAGGTAGCCCAAGTTATTCAGGGTACAGTAAACCCATTGTACTATCAGTAAACTGTATCTGTGTTTTTCCAACTGCCTGACCGTAGGCCCAATAAGTTATCAATAATAATAATCAATAATAGTCATATGTCTGAGAGCTGAAAGTGGACAGGTTACACATGTTTTTCTTTTATTTATTTGGTGATTCCTGCTTTTTGGTAATGTAAAGGTGTAATTTATTGCAAGTTTGTGATGTAATTAGTATATATTTTTTAGCAAATAAAAAAAACACTTGTTGGTACATTTGCATGTCTCAGACAGGTCTGCAGGTCTTTCCACATTATCGCAGCTCTTCCACTGCAGCCAGGGATTCTGGGTATGACATGCTAATGAGCCCACACAGTGGGTCACTCTTTACTTCTTATCCATATTTTTATATACAAATACTGTATTTTTAAAATAATATTACATGATGCAAAATCAAAACCAGAGCCAAAACAATTTTTTTTCCAGTTTTTTATCAAAACCAACAAATTATTTAAAGCTAATCTAAAAAAAACCAACACCAGGCCAAGTGCACATCTCTAATAGAGGCTTAGGACTGAAAGCAACCTGGGGTCCGTGTACTTAGAGTCGCAAATGGAATATTTGGTGTTTAATTAAGCATGAAAACCAAAACGTATATTGTATGTGCGTGCGCCAATGTAATACCCTTTTCTTTTATCAATGTGTGCGGTCAGCTCCAAAAATGTCTTGTCAGGTATGTTGGCGCAAACAGGTGTTTGTAGTAATTAGAGAGAGGGATATAGTTTGTGAGACAAACAGTACAGGGCTCAAAGACCCTTTTACTGCCATTCACGTGCAATGTCCATGCATTCATATCAAAAGAGTAGTCCTTAATTGGAATGACGGTTGCAGAGAGAGAGCAAAGCCTAAGTCCCGTGAGTTCCTTTAGTGAATATGGAGACTAACCCCTTCCCAGAAATATTCCACTTCCAAATCGTAAAAAATAAAAGGTTGACGTAAATATATATTGACGAAATTGAATACTCACAGGATCTCCTTCCGCATAGCTTCCACGTTCGGCGTGCTCCGATAGACATCAAATCCAGTGTAGCAAGTGCAAAACAAGCAGCAGCGGTGCACGGCCAGGCAATCACAAGGGGGGTCAGCAAGTATGCTCTTTAAATAATTTTATTGGCACAGACAGGTTAAAAGGCACGCGTTTCGCACCGGATGGCGCTTTATCAAAGAGTTGAGAGTAATTAGAGAGGCTAATTTTTGGGGCAGATTTGGATCCGCAGCGGATCGGCTAGTTCCTTTGGTCCATGGATTTTAGTGGATCAATCTCAAAAAGGAGATTGGCGTTTTGCGGATATTTTATTATTATTGTCAATACACTCAGCGAATTCCACAATCTGTTGACGGAGTTGTAGATTCCAATCCGCGGATTCAGCAATCCGTTGACGGATTTTTAAGGATCCGCCGAGATGCTGAATCCGCGGATAGGATTGTACAAATCCGTCAACAGATTGTATCCAATGGCGGTTTTTGATGAATCTGCGTGGATTAAAACTGTCCAAATCCATTTGCGGATTTTACACTTCAAAATGGATTTTCAGAAGAAAATGGGGGAAAATCTGGGAAATGGATTTGAGCGGATTCGCCCATCTCTAATAGTGATGCCCATGTAAAGCACATGCAAATGGTAAAATGTGTGTAAATGTACTAAAATAATTGGCACATGTACATCAAACAATCTGCCGAAACCGCGTCAAAATTGTTTGCGAAGTGTAAAATGCTGAATTTACAAAGTATTTTTATAGTGTTAGCGCAGAATTAAGAGTGCTTAAATAACGTTGTATCAGCAATTAATATTGTGTTGCGCACACCACGTTGCAGTCTCTTTTAGTCCCAGATTAAGGCAGTAGTGTAGTGTAGTGTAACCCTGTTTCCCCCCCCCCCGTCTCTACGGGAGTGTGAGGGGCGCATGGGGGCTGGTTACATGCGGTGTGGTGCGTACCTGTGAGGAACAGGCGGGCCTGAGCTTCCCGCGGTGTTGTGGGGGAGCCAGGACCGGGCTTCTGGGGTGATAGCCTCCATGATATCTTAGTGGTGCAGCGCCCTCCAACTTCTATACTCCCAGGGTAATGGGACAGGACCGGTATAGAAGAACCCCTCAGGTCCCAGTGTTATACTCTCCAAATCACACACAGCCTTTACGGGTGCAGAACAGTCTCTTTATTTGACAGAGCAACGATATCCCAACGACAAGGCTTCCAACGGCCGCAATACAATCGCCAGGACGAGATAACACCCGCTCACCTCCCACGACTTCCTCATCTCCTTCCCTCCAAGTCACTCGGCCGACAGGATGGTCTGAGCTAGGGCTGCAATACCCCGTGGCCCACCCCCGAGGTTAGCCTCGAGGTGGGTCCTGAATTCTCTCCCCATTACCCCTGGCAGCGGGGTGAGGGCTTTGGTCCACCAGTCTATAATTCTATCAGCTCTACTTATAGACGCTGATCGGTTTGGTTCCTCTCGCTCTCAACCGGCATGATGGGCCGGGGAGCCTGTAGCCTTCGGATACTCCTCGGACCGTTCCGCAGGATTCGTGGCTCACGGCCTAATACTCAGCAGCTCTAGACCCTTGGTCTCACTGCTCACTCGAACTCTTCTTAAGCTACTCTTTCTTGAAGAACCATCAAAAAGAGAGGAACACGGCACACAGCAAGGACGAAGAACAACTCTCCACTCACCGGAGTGGGCTGCTAAATATAGAGCTAGCCCCTCCCCTCCTGGTGTCAGCAGAACCTCCCCTCTTGCTCACGCCTGCAGCAGAGTCCAGGCCTGCGTCTACCACTCAGGTTAGGGCTATGAAGGGGGAAAACCCATAATGATTACTGGCGCCTGATCTTAACAGGACTTACCACAGTAGAAGGAAGATAGGTATAGCCTGAGCTGTTTACAGGGAACTACACTCTCCCTATGGTGGAATCCAATGGTCCCCACTTGGACCTATCTTTAGCAGTACCATCCTGCGGCGAACCACCTGGGAAACAGCACACATAACAATCATAATACATGCATAATGAGGTAGTAATTGTAAGTACAATCCGGGTACTCCCAACATGGCCTCAAGCCTCTCTTTCTTGTTCACACTGAGTGCAGTCTGTGCCTGGCGGGAGTAAGGGGGTGGTGGGGTCTCCTTACCACTCCACTGCTTTTTGCTGACATCTGGCTCCGCTAGGATCGCCTCGGTCTCCGTCTCCGTTGCACTGGGAGTCACCACGGCGGTGGGACTCATACGGGCTCACAGCCGCACCAGCGTTCGCCGTCGGATGGTCCCCGGACTTGTCTGTTCTCTTTTGATGCCTTTGGGGTGGTTCGCCGGTAGGCGCATCGCCACCGATGTCACACCCATCTCTTCCTCCTCCTCCTCCGAAGAAATCACTATCGGTTCCTCCGCTGGGGAGTCACCTGGTTCTTCAGCGATACAACCAGTGGATATAGGTACAAAATGTCCTCGCTTGTGCACCTCCACTGCGGTCGTGCTTGTCTGGGTGGCCAGCTTGCTTAATTCAATAACTAGCTGGGCCTTGGTTCTTCCTGATATGGTATACCGGGGACCCAGAGCAGTCTTTTCTTGGTCGTCCGCCACCTTCGTCAAAGTTCCTGGAGAGGCACCCCGTGGCGTGCCGAACAAATCCCACGGCTCGGTTGGCCACAAGTAAAACGTGCCACACTTGGCACATCGGGCTTTGGTACTCTGTACCGCCCCGGGTAGTCCACAGTGCACACACAAGCACCGAACATATTCATGCTCCGCTACGGCCACGACCAGTAGGCCTCCAGGTACTTGGAGAATGGAGGTGCTTATTTCTGACATAATTCGTTCAGAGGGAAGACAACACAAGTTTCCAGCTCCTTGATCCTTGAATGCCAGACAAAAGTTACGCTCCTCGCTCAGGTCTCCGCTCCCTCCCTTCGCGGGGGAGGACCTTCCTGATTGGCTCTGGGTGGACCCCCTCCCTCTGGTGGAATCCAGAGGCGGGGTCGTTTCCTTCTCAGCATGACGTGGCCTTTCAGCTTTCGCACTACTCAGCTCCTCCTGCAAGGAATCTGGGTTTGGCGCCAGACTCCTGCACATTTCCCGCCACAACTGTCTCACAGTCCTTTTGCAAATCTCACGTGCTTGCTCCAGGCTCGGCGGGAACCGCCATTTTAGCTCGCTTCTCCTGCTCTGCGTAGCACATGTAGGGATGGTCGCCATCTTGGATACTCCCTCCAAATGTGCCTGTGTCCTACTCTCCATGTCTAACGGGTATCTCGTACCTAGACCATGCTTTCCCTCCAAAAGTGGACTCTGCATCTTCATACTGTATGTGACTCACTAAATTGAGGTGGCTGGTACCCCAGGCTCAACGGAACTTCTCTCCTCCTCTCCTATGCACTGTACTCCCCATATCTACTTGCAAGTGTTCTGTGGTGCGTGTGATAGCTAAGATACCTCTTGTCTAGGTACGGGCGTCTCCTGCTTTTGGCCGTTATAGCGGGGCCCTGGGCTATGGTCCCTGGTCTGGTTAACAGGCTGACCCCCCCAGTGACTCACGCTACCCGCCTCAAGGGACTTGCTCAGCTCTAACTATCCACCCCACCGTAACGCGGCCCTGGGCCATGGTCCCCGGATTGGTTACCGCTATGACCCCCCCAGTTGCCTCACGCTACCTGCTTAAAATCACTTGCCGGGAGAGTGCATCTTAGTCGGTCTGTTCCGCCTCGCTATAAGCCGGTCCTGTTCTGATAGATATCCATCTCTCAGCAGCACCTCCAAATGTAACCCTGTTTCCCCCCCCCCCCCCAGTCTCTACGGGAGTGTGAGGGGCGCATGGTGGCTGGTTACATGCGGTGTGGTGCGTACCTGTGAAGAACAGGAGGGCCTGAGCTTCCCGCGTTGTTCTGGGGGAGCCAGGACCGGGCTTCTGGAGTGATAGCCTCCATGATATCTTAGTGGTGCAGCGCCCTCCAACTTCTATACTCCCATGGTAATGGGACAGGACTGGTATAGAAGAACCCCTCAGGTCCCAGTGTTATACTCTCCAAATCACACACAGTCTTTACGGGTGCAGAACAGTCTCTTTATTTGACAGAGCAACGATATCCCAACGACAAGGCTTCCAACAGCCGCAATACAATCGCCAGGACGAGATAACACCCGCTCACCTCCCACGACTTCCTCCTCTCCTTCCCTCCAAGTCACTCGGCCGACAGGATGGTCTCAGCTAGGGCTGCAATACCCGGTGGCCCACCCCCGAGGTTAGCCTCGAGGTGGGTCCTGAATTCTCTCCCCATTACCCCTGGCAGCTGGGTGAGGGCTTTGGTCCACCAGTCTATAATTCTATCAGCTCTACTTATAGACGCTGATCGGTTTGGTTCCTCTCGCTCTCAACCGGCATGATGCGCCGGGGAGCCCGTAGCCTTCGGATACTCCTCGGACCGTTCCGCAGGATTCGTGGCTCACGGCCTAATACTCAGCAGCTCTAGACCCTTGGTCTCACTGCTCACTCGAACTCTTCTTAAGCTACTCTCTCTCTTGAAGAACCATCAAAAAGAGAGGAACACGGCACACAGCAAGGACGAAGAACAACTCTCCACTCACCAGAGTGGGCTACTAAATATAGAGCTAGCCCCTCCCCTTGTGGTGTCAGCAGAACCTCCCCTCTTGCTCACGCCTGCAGTGGAGTCCAGGCCTGCGTCTACCACTCAGGTTAGGGCTATGAAGGGGGAAACCCATAATGATTACTGGCGCCTGATCTTAACAGGACTTACCACAGTAGAAGGAAGATAGGTATAGCCTGGGCTGTATACAGGGGGCTACAGTAGTATTTCTCTATATGGGGTTTATTTACAGGGATAAATAATATACTAACAGGCCCACCATCCCTTTAAGTCAAAACGAAATCATAAAATAAACTCCTACTGCTCTTAGGAGACTAACTACACAGTACGCTTCAACCCTTACTACCTGGATGGACAGCAAAGCTGGTTACCACCCCAGATAGGTACTACTATAGCTGAACATATGCAGTCTCTGAACACAGCAATAAAGTGTTTCGCTTATCTGTTACTCCAGGGTTTGGAGCAGACGTCCCCGCTTCAGCGCGGTCTTGCATCCTTCCTTCCTAGGTGAGCTCAGGCCACGAGAGCTCAGAGAATCTCTCCTCTGTAAGTCCACTGTTGAGGACAGGACATCCCCGCTTCAGCACGGTCTCTCGTCCTTCCTTCTGCTACCTGGGATTAACAACCCAGGCAGTCCCAGCAGTCTCCACGACCACCATCCAGCGGGCCTATGGGGCTGTGCCAGCTTCCACAGCTGGAAAGAACTCTTCTCTGTCCCTTCTCTGGGACAGCAGTCTCTCTCTCCCCCCTTCTCTGAGGGTAAGCAGTCTCTCTCTTTGTGTATAGTCACTTCCTGACTTTAAAACTCCATGAGCAATCAGGAGTTCAGCCACTCAATTAGCCAGCAGCTGCTGCTGGTTTCTCTAGGGAAATTTACTCTCTGTGTGCTGAAAAGTCCCATAGCTGCCCTATTACAGCACCTAGAGGACGGTGATGGTATCACAATATCCATTAACAAAAAATGTATATATTCAAGGTATGACTATTATTGGAGCTGTGTAAATTCTTCCTATGTGTCATACTGTATGTAGCAAGTCATATAAAGACCTTCATACATACCATGCAATTTGTACTAAGGTTTGTACTACTTTTTAGAACTACAATCTTGACAATTTTTTGGCAAAACTAGCACAGCCACTGATTGATGAGCCACCTGTGCTGAAGCAGGGATATCCATTAAACCTGGCATGTTGGTGGCCCTTAAGGACTGAGTTTGACAGCACTGGCCTATGCTTTCTATGCATATTAATTATAATGCCTCGCATGCTAACAATGTGAACACAGGCTGAATTGGCATCTTTTAGTGAATTTTACCCAAAGTACCTTGTTCATTAATTGCATTTACAGGCATTTTCAAAATCACTCCCATAATTACAGAAACCAAAGTCTACTAGCCATTAACCACTCAGTATGTCTCTGTCTCCATAGAAATTAGGTGAAACATGAAACATACAATTGAACTTGCTTGATACATGTACAGTGTATCACACCTTCTGGTTATTACCTCCTAGGAAATACCCCATAATTACCTAACATTGACACTAAATAAAATAGAGAAAAACCTGGCGCCAAATTGTCAGTGGAATGTCCTGTACTCCTCAAGGGATCCGCACACTTGCTCGACAGACCATGCAAAGAAATAAACACAAACAAACAAAAATCATAGCGCAACACTGTAGGGTGAGCAGTAATGCACTAATATATACAGACAATTAAGAATCCTAGCGACAATTAAAACAACTATTTATTAAAAAGACGAACTATGCCAAGACAAAGGACCGCAGGTCATCTGGGACACAAAAATTGGAGCCCTACTTACAGACAGCAAGGCTTAAACTCGCATGGTAGGAACAAGTCCTAGATAGAGATGGTCTCCCTGCCGGGTGATGTCTCTGCTCCACTGCGGCTCAAACTCCAGTCAGTGCCTACGATGGTAGCCGGAACCTCTCCGGCCGTGGAGGCTGGTGTGCGGGGTCCACAGCTCTGCACCGCGTGTAGACACACGCCTCACTTCCTCCTCCGGAGCAACGGGAAGTCTCTGCGCGCCCGCTCGTGATAGTAGCCGTGGCCTTAAAGGGACAGCTGGCAGGCAGAATGAAAAGCAGGTCTCCAAAGCCAAACGACCATAAACGTCCAAAGTCAATCAAACAGTGGCTATGCCACTAGCCCTACGCGTTTCGTAGATGTCACCCTACTTCCTCAGGGGCTCTGTTAGAGGGGAAAAACCATAATGGGTCTTGAGCCCCTGAGGAAGTAGAGTGACATCTACGAAACGCGTAGGGCTAGTGGCATAGCCACTGTTTGATTGACTTTGGACGTTTATGGTCGTTTGGCTTTGGAGACCTGCTTTTCATTCTGCCTGCCAGCTGTCCCTTTAAGGCCACGGGTACTATCGCGCGCGGGCGCGCAGAGACTTCTCGTTGCTCCGGAGGAGGAAGTGAGGCGTGTGTCTACACGCGGTGCAGAGCTGTGGACCCCGCACACCAGCCTCCACGGCCGGAGAGGTTCCGGCTACCATCGTAGGGACTGACTGGAGTTTGAGCCGCAGTGGAGCAGAGACATCACCCGGCAGGGAGACCATCTCTATCTAGGACTTGTTCCTACCATGCGAGTTTAAGCCTTGCTGTCTGTAAGTAGGGCTCCAATTTTTGTGTCCCAGATAACCTGCGGTCCTTTGTCTTGGCATAGTTCTTCTTTTTAATAAATAGTTGTTTTAATTGTCGCTAGGATTCTTAATTGTCTGTATATATTAGTGCATTACTGCTCACCCTACAGTGTTGCGCTATGATTTTTGTTTGTTTGTGTTTATTTCTTTGCATGGTCTGTCGAGCAAGTGTGCGGATCCCTTGAGGAGTACAGGACATTCCACTGACAATTTGGCGCCAGGTTTTTCTCTATTTTATGTTATTCTGTTAGTACTGGCAGTATCACCGGGCAGCCATCCTTTATTAGAAGTTTTTTTTAATATCACACTGTGTTTTACACTTTAGCGCTAGTTCACATTTATTTTCACCATTTCTAACATTGACACTACTTCTCAACTTCCATGTGTTGCAACAGATGTGAACAGGGTACATTACAGGGTTCATTTCAACATGGGGGTAGTGATACTGCATTAAAAGTAGGAAATGGAACTGTGAAAAATGGCGAGTCTCCCAGACATTCCTGGCAGTTTGGTTCTCAATTGCAAGAAACTGGAGAATCCTCCTCCCCCTCCCCCCCACATTGCTGTGAATAAGATTATGGAATTAAAGTATTATGTTTAGGGTGACCAGACGTCCCGGTTTTTAAGCTACTGTTCCGGTGTCCTGACAATTTAGAGGTAACTCTCAATGTATTACTTCCTGGTAAAATATTTTATAAATAAATATGTCCCGGTTAGGAGCAGGGTCTGCAGCGCAATGTCTCCTCCGGCTGTTAGGTGGTGCTGCACTGTTCACGCAACTCCTCTCCCTGGCTGCAGTATGCTGTGTTGATGGTAACGTAAGGCGTGTGTGTAAGTGTGTGTGTGGGTAAGTGTATGTATGTG